>NC_092809.1:80547434-80605788 GCF_040954645.1 Diabrotica undecimpunctata | reverse complement strand
ATTGTTTATTATGGATTTTAATTAATCACAAACTGTTAATAGTAGATTACCATACAATACCATACAATGATAGATCTAAATTTTTGTGTAGAGTATTTAAAAGAATATTAGCCTACGATTTTTTGTCTAGTTATAAAAATTTATGTATTTTTATTTGTGTATTTAACCTGGTCATTGACATTAACATAATAAGATATCAATAGCCACTACAGCAAATATTATAAATCTCAGAGGACGACATAAACTAATAAGAGGAACATGTATTACAATTATGCAAAAAGGAAAAACTATGTTCATGGTTAGGCTTTGTTGTCATTGTCATTGTCAAACACACAATTAATCTCAGTTATAACTATAAAACTGTTTTTAAATTATTGTGAAATAGTCCAGTCGTCAGAGATTTGACCTCTAAAAATCATACGAACAAGCTGATTTTGCTAAGAATGTCAATTTTGGACTTCAAAAAAGATGCGAAAAGTTTGTCACTCCTACCCCGGGTGTTCTAATAAAACCATCCCTCTTAGAGGAAGAGAAACGAAAAATATACTCTTACCAAGAACTCGTATGCCGAAGATAATTTTGAACAAAATGTTTATAAGTGCTTTTGCGTAAAATGAACCGTTCTCTATTTTCTAGGAAACAAAGCTCAGGCGATCGGCGATTTTAATATCAGTTTATCAACTCGACGGTAAAAATTCGATATCTTTTGATCAGGGTGATCTTTTGATCAGTTTCTATAAATCTGTTAAATAAATAAATGTTATGCGATTGTTGCCACTTTTTACGATTCTCATAAAATCAATAAAATTTATAACGATATTGATCGCTTACTATAGAATTTCCATTGTTAAAGCCAATCTTTCCTAAATCTATCTATCTCTATCTATCTATACAGCCATTGCTGTCCAATTTGGACATAGGCCTCCTCTTCCTTCTTCCACGTCTCTCTATTGTAGCAGTTTGTATCCTTCGGGCCTGCGTGTTTCTCAAGTATCTGACCATCTCATTTGTGGCATTCCTCTTTTTTGTTTGTAACTATATGGTCTCCAGTGTTTAATCATCTTATTCCATCTGTCGTCTTTCTGTCTTATGGTATTTCCATCGAACTTCCACTTAAGTTTTGCTATCTGCGTTAATACATCGGTCACTTTTGTTTTGTTGCGGATCAAGTAGTTCTTTTCTTGTCTGATAGCCTGATGTTCAGCATTTGCCTTTCCATGGCTCTTTGGGTCTTTGCTATTTTTTCCATGTTTTGTTTTGTAAACGTCCAAGTTTGAGAACCGTAGGTGAGAACAGGAAGTATACATTGTTGAAGACTCTTGTTTTTAAATATTGGGGGTATTTTCTATTTTTTAGTATATAGGAAAGCTTTCCGAAGGATACCCAAGCCAATTGTATCCTCTCTTTTTTCTCCGGTCTGATTTTCTTTATTTAATTTAACTAGTTGTCCCAAATATACATATTCGTTTACTTGTTCTATAGTTGTTTGTGCAATTGTAATTATTAATTCTTCTGGTTGGTTGGTCATATTTAATTCATCCATCATATTTTGTAATTCTTCCCTTTTATCTGTTATTAATACAATGTCGTCTGCATATCTCAAGTGGTTCAAGTATTGGCCATTTATGTTAATACCCAGTTTTTCCCATTGTAATTTCCTCATAACGTCTTCAAAGCTCGATGGAATAGTTTGGGTGATATAGTGTCACCCTGTCTGACTCCTCGCCGTATCTTAATGGCTCCGTTTGTTCAACTATTTTGATGGATGTTTGTTGCTTGATCATATATATTGGAAATTAAGTCCGTATATCTATAGTCTATTCTCCCATTTTGTAAAGACTTCTTTACTGCCCAATGTTCCACCTTATCGAATGCTTTTTCAAAGTCTACAAATACCATATATATTGGGATTTGATATTCGTTGGCCTTTTCAATTAATAATTTTATCGTAAGCAGATGGTCGCTTGTACTGAATCCTTTCTAAAACCGGCTTGCTCTCTTTACTGGTAATTATCTAACTTAGTTGTTAATCTGTTTGTTAGTAGTTTAGTTAACAGTTTGCAAATTACATTCAGTAGCGTTATGGGCCTATAGTTTTTCAGATCTTTTCTATCGTCTTTCTTAAATAGTAATTGTGTTATTGCCTCGTTCCATGTGGTGGGTATTTGTTTTGTGTTCAATATTTTATTCATTAGTACATAAAGGATTCCACTGTAGTTTTCCTCTCATTTTTAAGCATTTCCACAGTTATTCCATCTTTCTCAGAAGATTTATTATTCTTCATTTCTTTGAATACCTTTTTTTAGTTCATTTTTACTGATTTCTAGTTGTAGGTCAGAGTAAACGTTCTTTATTTTCAGTTGTAACTGATTACGGATTTCTTGGGTTGGTTTTTATTCTGTTTTATAAAGATTTGTATAATATTCGTGCGTTATCTGTAAAATTTCTTTATATTGTTGGTTTCCACTCCTTCTTTGTTCTTTATGCTATTAATTTGTATGTTTCCAAGGTTCTGCTTTAAGCACTTCATGTTTCTATTTTTTTCAATTGTTTTCTTTCTGTACTCTCCGTTTACACTCCTTGAAATTTTTTCTAATAGTTTTGTTTATTTATTTGTATTCCATTTTATTTCTGTCCTATAACATAAAATTTCGATTTTGAGTTTGGGTAACAACTATAAGGCTTTGAAATGTGCCTAAAAAACGCTAAAATTAAACTATCACGTAAATGTATCTTACCATAATAGGTTGGCTTGGAAGAGGTGCCGTTTTAAATACTTCGTCTTCATCATCTGTTTCTGATGGTGGTGGTGGCCTGATGGGAGCTCCATCGAATGGAAGCGGAGGACGTGGAGGTGCTTGCTCTAAATATTGAAAACATTTTTTATACCTGAATAACATGCATTTTTAAATATTAATACAATACAGAATAGATAAACAAGACGCCAATATATGAAAATTATATTTTTTATTACTATTTTATACTTAATACTTTTTAATACCAAACTGTACTATTTTAAATTTTTATATACACTCATGGACAAAAATATCGAATATTTTGAAATTTTAATAAATTCTAGTCAATCAAGTCGGTTATTGTGAAGAAAAGTTTATTTTAACAATGTTGTGAGTGAGTAACAATGAACAATTTTAAGTTTTTATGCGGAGAAAATTCCGAAAAAAATAATGCTTAATGTTAGGTAAATAAGGTTATTTTACTCTAAACTTAAATGGTTATTTAAATTCCTTAAAGAAGTCTTTTTAACGGAAACAAATGCAATGATCAGTAACGAGTATTCCCCCTCTAGCTTTTATTACTACTTGCATCATTCTCGGCACGATTGCAAGTCAATTTTGGGCATTACGGGGAATAGCATTCCATTCATCCTGTACAGCAAGCCGAAGCTGCTCTATCGTATTTGGAACGGGACTTATTTGTCGAATGTGGCGGTTTAGCTGCTCTTTCATGTGCTCTATTGGATTTAAATCCGAGCTAAATGGTGGCCAATCCATATAATTACAATATAATTACTCACTATGGCAGCGGCATTTGATCGAGCATTATCGTGTAGTAACATAAATCTGTCTTAGGCAATGTAACCAACATATGGCAAAACATGATGTATGAACGTAACATCCAATTACTTTCACAAGTGCGGTGCGTCCCCTCCCCAATTAATACCTCCCCAAAGCATTATGCCATTACCTCCAAACTAACGGTCTGAGTTAGTTGGATAACGGCGAATCGTTCTCCAACTCTTCGGTAGACGTCGTTTCGACCCATCTGGCTTCCATAATAGGATTCTGGTCTCATCAGTGAAAACAACATCGTTCTTTTCATCCAGTTATCGATATTCCACTAAATATGTGTTCTTGCAAATTCTAAACGACGAGCTTTAAGATTTTGTAGAAGACATGGAACTTTACACATTAACTTGTCTAACATTTAGTAGCTCATTTCTAAGGGGCATCGCTGTCAATGAGCGAGTTCGTGTAGAATTAAGAACCAAAAAACGGTTATCAATTGCGGTTTTGCACCTTGGGCATCCTTGACAAGGCCTTCATAGAATATTTCCTGTCTCGTCGAAGTATTCGAAACTGACTGTAGATTGACTTCTCCTGAGATGTCGTGCGATATCTTTTTGTGTATATCCTTCCTCGTACAAAATTACAATCTGTGCTGCTTGGGCTTCATCGCAGTGTCGAATTGGTTGCATACTTGCTTTAAACTTAGTTAAATCAAAACAATATATAATTAAACTTAATAAATTAAACTAAACATACCGAATTACTACGGTTTTTCCTTTACGTGAAGAAGGACTTTATGATAAAATGCACGAATGACACTATATGCTGATTAAATGTCAAAATATTTCAAACTAATTGAGCATATCAGCTCAGCCTACTATATGAGTAACATCAGTAATGTAAAATCATTTTGAAATAATACTGACTACAAAAAAAATTGGAAAATTTCAAAATATTAGATAGTTTTGTCCATGAGTATAAGTGTGTCTATCACATGTACAGCTAACCGTCAGTCATTTAAAATCACAACAATATGTACTTTTATATAGTCACTTTATAAAAATTGTTAATTAACTGGACAATTTACCTATTGAATAGATTTAATAATGTAAAACGTTAACAAATTACAATTATGCGTTTTAAGACTTTTTGTATTCAGTACATTCAAAGTCCATTACATAAGACTTCACTATCATCTGAAATAAATATGCACTGGAAAAGCGAATAGGAATTGTGTAAGTTTATTGAAAAATGGTGAATATAATAGTAACATTCTGATTCTCAACGTCATTAATCTATTAAATTTTCTGTAAAAAAATAAGTGGAGTAAGAAATAGTCGATTTTTCCTTTTTTATGTAAATATTCAAATATCAAAAATGACAAACAAAAACCAAAAATTCTATTTTCCTGGGCAAGTACGAAAACATTTTTCATTGTTTAAAACAATTTGTTAAAATATCCCAAGACACCCTTTTTATTAATTTAAATATATTCAAAAGCATATACATACATTATAATTAAACTTAATTTTAAAATAAATTCTAATTATTTTTTTTTAATTTATCTTTAAATTAATAAACTTCTTAATTTTAAAAAGTAATGTTTATTTTAAACTATCTTTTATAATTATTATTATCACATATTGGTAAGAATTATAAATATGTAAAACAAATATTTTATTATTATGAGGGTTGTCTTTTTTATTTTGCAGATATACATAAAGACAAAAAACATATAGTCTTAAAGTACTTTATTGCTTTCAGAATATGTTCCGCCAAGATCCATACACTTTTTGCATACGTGCAAACCAATTAGTAAATGTATCGATGGCTTCTTTTGGCGACTGAATCGCTGTCTAAGCATTGAATTCTTGATCTTCGGGAACGTGAAGACGTGGTTGGGACTTAGATTGGGCTATAGATAGATGGTTTGACAATTCAGTTTTAAAGCTCCAAAAACTCTTCTATCTTTTGGGCAGTGTGAGCACTTGTATTGTCAAGATGTAGGATGATTCGCCATTGTGTGTTGCTTCGTCGTAGTTTAGCAATAACTTCTGGTAAACAAACAGTTATATACCAATCAGAAGTAACCGTTCTCGATCTTCTAAAGTAATTGTTGCCACATGACTACATTTTGACACAAAAGTTGCGACCATTTCCTTGACACACTTCGAGAACGGATCAGTTTTGTTGGTTTTTTCTCATCGTGAAACCCCCAAACAGCAGATTGTCGTTTATTTTTCAGTTCGTAGCACAGGAACCATTTCAGTAAAAAATAGCTGTCTTGGATGGGATAACCCTCTCCAAAAATTGTAAAAAAATATTTCTCGAAAATGTTCTGGGCTAAGATCCATTTTTGGAATTGACTGGCTAATTTAAAAAATTCACTGTATCTACACGACTACCGCAATGAAACTCACGATTTATGTCAACAAAAGATTGAGGTTACATTTGTGTCGGAAGGTTTTTATTGGTGGGCGCCTCCAAACGCCTCTATACAAAATTTAAAAAAAAATCTCGTATTACACATAAAATCTTATTTTTGGTATTTCTATTGCTCTTTCATCTAGACATATTTATTTAGCTGATCTTCCTTTCCTTATTATTCTACGTCCTCATTTTCATCCACTCTTGCATTTCATGCTTAACATATAAAAAAAATTATATCAATGTTTATACAGACAAACTTTAAATGATGAATGTTTTGACCGTTCAAACAAATTTAAGTAAGTAAAAAACCGACATTAATAGCTTTTAAACAAAATTCCGCTGCTCTAAATTAACCCGATATAATCAGCTATTATATATTAATAAATATTGTTCCACGTGCAGATTGAAAATTTTCGAGTTTTTCGGACAGATAGTATAATTATGCAAAAACTTTTTCTTTGCGCTATTGAACCCCAATTGACTATAAACAAATATCCAAACTAGAAGTAAAATATTATACCACGTCTGTGGTACTTACAGTGGTTACATAAATGTTGACGGCAATCAGTTGTCGAATAATTTAATTTCTCATGAGAAAACATCTAAAATATCAATATCCCAAATACGACCAAATCCTACCGTACTTTGAATATTGAATATTTTCCCTTCTGCAAGTCATAGTCTAATGAAAATATGGTTTATACGTAGTGTTAGACATAATATATTTTAATATATTATGAAAAACAGTTTTACAATTTCTTGAAATAATTTTTAAATTTAAAATATATTTGTTAGAACAGTAAATTTTTGAAACGAGTTACTTTTATTTTTATATTAAATTATTGCGTGATTATAATTAAGCAGTAAATATGGGAGTCGCATATATAAAAATACATTAAAAATTCAGATTGACATTAAAAACAAAATTATTATAACACCACTTACAATACCATTCGTCGCTGGAATGGTACGACTTTCTTAAATTCGTCAACTACATTATCTTTATCTATATTTACAGCGAGTTCTTATTCAGCAGAAGGCACCATTAGATGTTCCAAACGGTCTTGCAGCATTATCGATCGCAGTTTCGATTTTATTATGCTCAGCTTATTATGCTCAGCTTCAGAAAAATTATCTGATAAGTACAACTTGTTACAGGAAGTGTGACAAATTTTACCATTAAAAACTTGTTTACGGTATGCTGAGATATCCAATCGAGCCAGTCGAGAGCTTTCGAAAGTGGAAAATTTTTCCTTTTTCTTGTTTTTTAAGCCTACTTCCGCTTGTAACTCTAAATTAAAATCAAAATGTTCTAAGGTTCAAATTTATCGTTTAATAACTGAATCATTCGATCTAAAAACTAATAAAATACAAAGAGTTTCACGTCATTTTTTATCGTTGTAAATGCATTTCTAGCATTATTATCTAATCTAGTAGAAACTTGACTAGATTGGTCTTCAATTGGGATTAGATGCTGCGATTAGAACAACTGCCATCTTGTAAAAAATTAAACAACCAGATCTTAAATTTTGAAGACCTATTATATATGAAAATATTTTTAACTTCTGACATCTGATTTTAAAACATAAATCATAAATAAATCCTCCACAAAAACATTTAAAATTATAAATATTCGGGATGGCCCGTATAGTAAGTTAATTTCAATAACCAGAGGATAAAATCTATTAAAGAATTAATTATGAAAAAAATAAAAATAAAAACGATATTAAAAAGCTGAAACAAAAACAAAGTATAATTACTTTTGATTAATTTGTTTTTAATGTAAATAAATATTATTCATCATAAAAAGTTTTTCTTTTAGTTTAATATGTCGTTTAATATTAATACTCAAAATGTTCACAGATTAGTTGTTTCTAGAAGGGAACGATGTGTGGGTTCCACGGCAACAGCTGTGGCCACGCCGATATATTGGAGTAAAGTACCAGTGGCGCACCCAGGGGGGGGTTTGGGGGTTTAAACCCCCCCCCCCAGGACCCTATTCCGACACTGTTACTAACACATTTTAAGGACTCAAAATGGAGGTAACATCATAAAAAAAATTCGGTGACCAACCAAAACCCCCCCCCCCCCAGAGCAAATTCTAGGTGCGCTACTGTAAAGTACAGCAGTAAAACTGATATCAAACTTTTCGTCACCGCGCTTTATGTGCCTAACCAAAAGTAAGTTTATCCGTGTTAATGAAGATTCTAGATTTTTCGCGTTCCATTTATGCCTTGATGTAACAATTGCCTATTGTCTCTTTTAGGGGAAAAGTTGTCAAAAATGAACCTCAGTAAAACCTTTAACGGTAATAAATAAAAACTTACAAAATATTAAATGTACATATGTCGAAGTTCTTTTCAATATTTTTAAGTGTCTGATTCAACTAACTACACTTGTAAATATGTCGGTATGTGCCAAACGCGACCAGCAAATAGGTATATTGTAAATAAAAATAACATAAATAATATAATTATATTACCATCCTCGAGAATATATTCAGGAATAAAACTTGATCTTCCTGTATGCATGTAAAAAAGAGAATATATGGCCTCGTAATATATGCTTCTATAGCAGAGTTATAAATTAAATAAAGAAAAAAATACAACTTAAAAAAAAATTAAAAAATTAGGAAGCTTCTACTTAAATTGATACAAAAATACCATTTACATTTTTTACAATATTCACATGAATTTATAATTATCAGTATTATGTTTTAAGTGAATACAGAAGACCCGGATGTTTTTTTTCGCTATTCTTTATCCACTACAATCAGTTTAACTTGGATGCCGTAATTCATCTATATTAAGAACGTTTTGTGCATTTTCTATTCAAAATTATATCTCCCTGTCCACAGTCCATTATTAAAAAAAAGTAATGTCTGGCGCAAATTAATTCGACCAAATATTTAGTCAGTGTTTACACTGTGTGGAGTTACTCTTATAATTTAAAACGGCAATAACTCCCTTTGGCGTAGTAGGCAATGCCTACGAATGTTTGGCAGTAATCTGGTTGAAAGTTATTCCAAATTTCCGGAACTTTTCCCTTTAAATAAGGAATTGTGCGAAATGCTAATTTCGCACATTTGGCAGTTGAATTTCATTAATGGAGGGCAATAATTCTTGTAAAATACTTTTGTACTTCCTAGCACTGACATCACAAATGTGGGGAAATTAACTTTTCTCTTGAGGAAATCTTTGTGATACTCTTCCCTTGGCATTCGAATATCTCTACTTCGTGTATCATCAACACAAACCTCAAACTTAGATTCATCACTCCAAATAACTGAATCCCATTGACATTGGTGCTCCAGTGTCGGTGCTCTTTTGTTCATAAATATCTTTTGTTTTTTGTTTCTTTGTAAGAAGTGTTTTTTCTTTTGACTAAAGTGTAATCATAAGTTTAAATATTTAAGATGAGATAAGTGTTGCATGTAAAAACTTATCTTGTAAAATCTATATACCATTATATATATATATATACATATATATATATATATATATATATAGAATTCTATATATATATATATATATATATATATATATATATATATATATATATATATATATATAGAATTCTATATATATATATATATATATATATATATATATATATATAGAATGGAAAACAATAATGCGAGTGAATAATAAAAGTAAAAAGTAATTGCATGTCTCGCAAAGCAGAAAACCAAATATGGTATATCGATGGATACCATATTTGGATTTCTGTTTTGCGAGACATGCCATTACTTTTTACTTTTATTATTCACTCGCATTATCCTTTTCCATTTGTTTTAAACGTTTCAACGTTTGGCATTCCTTTCCCCAGGTAGCTGTAGCTTCCTCCGTGGTTGGTGTTAGTTGTTGCCCTGGAAACCATCAGGGTCTGGTTGCATTGCTCCTGTAGTGATCCTTTCCCAAGTTAATATGCTCCTTTTCTAACTTGGCTGCACCGTACTGAAGACGACCAATAGTCAGAAATACGTATATACCGTTGCCTTCCATCGATATACCATATATATATATATATATATATATATATATATATATATATATATATATATATATATATATATATATATATATATATATAGCCCTAGGCCTAGTGAATGGGAAGTATAGAAAGGTGTGAAACGACCACGCTAGAACAGTTCCTGTCACCACATAGCCCTCTGTTGTATCTGGGAATCTTTCCCAGGTATTCGAGAGACTAGGAATGGAAGAACTGTTTCAGCGACCAAGAAGCAGCCTACCCAAGCTAAGGTGTGAGGTAATCGTGCCGATGGCTGTATGACCACAGGGTTTTATGTGGTCGTGAACGATCCCCCTGGGGAACCAGGCAAACCCCACTGTATAAAGCCTTCCCCTGGTAATGCGGGGCTCTGTCAGGGGCGACCAAGCTTTCCCTAGCTACTCGTGGGAACAACATGAATACGAAAAACAAAAAACCAAAACCAAATTCCGAGGTTGGACCAAAACGTTCACCTCAGTCTGAAGCCGGAGCTAAGGATGAACAGCAATGTTCACCTCAAGCTTCGGCCCAAGCGGAGGATGGACAAGGACCACCTCGGGAAAACCGGCCAAAACGGCACAGAATTAGCGGCGCCGAGGCAAAAAGAAGGAAGAAGGCCAGAGAGGCGATGGGAAAAGCACCCACGGGAGCAGCTCATCCCTCTCCAGCCCCTCCCAAAACAAAGGTGAAGATGCCCACATCGGAGGCTGACAACGGTTCCACCTCCAAAAGAGGACAGGAACCAACAGCCCCCGGTGTGAAGCGCCTTCGCCCAAGTACCTCCACGGAGGGCACGCCGAGGAAGCATAAGAAGTCACGCGGTGGTGGAAACACCGCTGCGCCTTCCCAAAGCTTCGCCGAAGCTACCTTAAGACATCTTAAGGTTGCTATTATAGATAAGGTAAACCCGTATGGAAAGGTCACCGCCGACCGGGCAAACCTTATTAAACACAGCCTAATCGAGGAATTGGACAGAACAATCTTGTCACCCTCGAGCAGCCAGGTAAAAGCACCCACGTTCAAGCCGTGGACTTACTCGGGTGAGATCATCAGAGTAGTCTGTGATGACGATGAGGCGCTTGCATGGCTGGAAAAGGCTACATCTGACCTCAAACCGTGGGAGGAAGCATCACTGGCTGTTGTCAGTCAGGATAAGCTCCCAAAACTTACCAAAGCCTCTCTATGGATCCCAGAGGATGCTATTAGCACCTCTGATGGCCCAGAAAGAGTGCTGCGGAGGTTAGCGGCGCAAAAAAAGATCCTAAAGGACACCTGTTTGTCTTCGGAATCGGAGATGATGACATGGCTGTCCTTAGGAAAAGGGCAATGAGGCTGAGCTGCACGTTCACCTCATTGTATCTAAAAACAAGCACAAGCAAAGTGCAGGATACCTCCTCGGAACCAGGAACCTCAGACACGCGGCAACCGACTGCGGTTGCTGAGACTGAGACAACCCTGGTCCCACAGCAGGGAGAAGATCATCAGATGATGGTCGACGAACTCTGCGCAGGAAGTTCCGAAATAACTGAGGCTGTCCCCTCCTCAACCGAGGAGGAAATGGACACCTAAAAAGAGCCGAAACGATACCTAAGCCATGGGCAAGGACGTCGAAAAAAATAAGGTTACTATTATTCAATGCAACCTCCAACACAAAAAGGTGGCAACGGCAACACTATGTCGCCGCCTGGATGTAACGGAGGATGTAATAGCACTAATCCAAGAACCTTGGATAAATAAGACCAAAATAACTGGTCTTAGCAGCCTAAACGGTCAAATTTTCAGCTTACCAAGCAATCAACAACCGAGAACAGCAATATATGTTCCCAGAAAAATCAAAGCCTCCCCCATGGCGCAGTTTTGCACCTCAGACGTAACTGCGGTTAAAGTGAAGTGCCCATGGGGAAAGGGCAAAAATAGAGAGTTGATACTGGCATCAGTCTACCTACCCTCAGATGCAGACACCCTACCACCAACAAGGGAAATGGAAGATCTGGTAGACCATTGTCTCAGTCAGAAGGTAGAACTTATTATCGGCTGCGATTCGAACTCTCACCATTTAGGCTGGGGCAGCAGAGATAACAATGCTCGAGGTAAGTCTCTTTATAACTATATTACTATAAAAGATTTGTATATCTTAAATAAGGGCACCGAACCTACCTTTATTAATGTTCGTAGCCAAACAGTCATCGATATCACGCTGGCAACAGCTGAAATATCGAATAAAATTCAGAACTGGCAGGTATCGGAGGATATTTCTATGTCTGACCACCGCTGGCTAACCTATAATATTAGTCTGGAAAAAAGCCTTATCAAATCGCGCGACCCTAAGAGGACGGATGTAGAACTCTACAACCGACTCTTAGAAGATGCTCTGCGGAATGAAAAGGCTTCAACTCCAGGAACTAATACAGAATTGGAAAGGTATGCGGTATCTATCCAAAACAAAATAAGCTATGCTTATAAAAAATCCTGTCCAATAAGGATGGTCCAGGAAAGTCGCAAAACCAACTCTTGGTGGTGCACTGAATAGGAACACCTTAGGAAGACAGCAAGAACAGCTTTTAATAGAG
This sequence comes from Diabrotica undecimpunctata, assembly GCF_040954645.1. Taxonomy (NCBI): domain Eukaryota; kingdom Metazoa; phylum Arthropoda; class Insecta; order Coleoptera; family Chrysomelidae; genus Diabrotica; species Diabrotica undecimpunctata. Next base: position 80,593,250 of record NC_092809.1, on the reverse strand, counting down.
CAAAACGCACCAAACTCAAAGAGGATTGGGATTCTTATCAATCAAATCTCAGAGAGTTTAAAAAAGTCTGCAGACAAAGAGCTGCTTGGAGAACCTTCTGTGAGGAAATCGAAGATTTCCCGCAGGCTTCCAGGTTACAAAAAGCGCTCTCAAAGGACCCACATCGGCATGTCGGCATACTAAAGAAGGAAGATGGGAATAAAACTTCCATCCTTCGCGAAAGTGCTGAGGTCCTGATGAAAACACACTTTCCCGGTTCTAGTGTCTCAACAGCACCAAACCGGATGGAAGAAGCAATCATACCCTCAACAAACGACTGGCATCTCGCCAGAACAATGATTAATGAGGAAAAGGTAAAATGGGCCATATTGTGCTTCACCCCTTTCAAATCACCAGGGCCTGACGGCATATATCCCTACTACGGTGGGGACTGGATATCCTTCTGCCGCACCTCGTGGAAATATTCAGAGCCTCTTTGGTTCTGAGATATATTCCTAAGAAGTGGAGAGAGGTACGTGTGGTCTTCATACCAAAACCAGGTAGGATGGACTACACCCTACCAAAGGCTTTCCGACCAATTAGCCTAACATCCTTTCTGTTGAAAACGATGGAAAGGCTATGCGAGAGGTACATAAGGGATGAAGTTCTGGTCCATAACCCACTTCACCCAAATCAACATGCATATACTTCGGGAAGATCTACCGATTCTGCACTGCATCATGTAGTGGGAAGAATTGGAAGATCGCTGGATAATAAAGAATCCACCCTAGGTATATTCATAGACATTGAGGGAGCGTTTGATAAAACCACATTCCCAACTATCACCCAACAGCTCAACGTCAGGAATGTTCCCCTGGCCATAAGCGAATGGATATTCAGTATGCTCTCTAATAGAGCAATAAGCATAAATGTAGAAGACGTTTCTGTTAGAGGCATGGTTACGAGGGGCTGTCCACAGGGAGGGGTGCTATCACCACTACTCTGGAACATAGTTCTAGATACCCTGGTTGACCAACTCAGCAGCAACGGTTTCTACACAATAGCCTATGCAGACGATATTGCTGTCCTGCAAAGCGGTAAGTTTGAGAACACACTATGTGAGAGATCACAAGTTGCTCTCCGACTAATAGAAACATGGTGCAAGGAACACTCACTATCTATAAATCCAAAGAAAACAGAGATGGTCCTCTTTACCAGGAAAAGAAGAATCACGGACTTAATACCCCCAAGGATTCTAAACTACAGTCTAAATTTTTCTGACGAGGTGAAGTACCTTGGTATTACCCTTGACAAGAAGTTAACATGGAACTCACACTTAGATGGTAGAGCTAAAAGAGCATATATTGCCTATGAGCAGTGTCGACGAACGGTCGGACGCACCTGGTGCCTCACGCCCAGGGTGATCGCCTGGGTCTACACCGCTGTCAATAGACCAATGCTAACTTACGGAGCTATTGCTTGGGTACCAAAAGTGCTACAGGCAACAGCGATTAACAAACTAAACCATATTCAGCGGATGGCTTGCATAAATATAACAGGTGCCGTGAAAACAACACCAACTGCTGCAATGGAGTTGATCATTGGTATCACGCCTCTAGATATATATGTCAAAGAGGTGGCGCTAGTGACAATGATGCGACTGCGCTCAGCTGGTGCAAACCTTGATGTAGGAATGGGACAATTGAGAACTCGTTTCTGGCGAGAAGAGTTGGATGCGTTACCACTTCTACAGGCAGGCTGCGACTCAATTGAACCAAAGTTTGTCTTTAACAAACCCTACAAAATTGAAACAGGACAGTATATGGAGACAAACGTGGCAAATGCCTATTGCATATACACCGATGGCTCCAAAATGAAAGAAAGCTCAGAATGCGGGATATACTCCAGATCACTGAACCTAAGAATAAAGTGAGGTATGGGCAAAAATGCCAGCGTAGTTCAGACAGAACTGACTGGTATCTCCATAGCCGCAAAAGAGATAACCCAAAAAGGTATAGCAGGTAAAACTATAATCATCTGCACAGATAGCAGACAAGCGCTACTAACCTTGAATAGACCACGTATCACATCAGGTTTAGTAATGGAGTGTCACAAGTCACTAACCCAAGCTTCGGATGGTAATACCATCATCCTGAGGTGGGTTAAAGGACACAATAGGAATAAAGGCAACCGCATTGCTGACCAATTAGCTAGGAAGGCGGCAGGCCTAAGACTCTTAGGACCTGGGGATCTTTTTGGTTGGTCAACTACAACAATCGCGGAAATTGTCAAATGTCACTCTGTGACGTCCTCTCGTGGGAGTCACTATCCGGGTAGCTTTTAGACAGTCAGAGACAGAGTTCAAAATAAAAATAAAACTTTATTGTCTTCCTTAAATTAAATTGACAAAAATCTTATGTACATATTTACAATTTGGTTTAGTCTTCTCAGTACCTGGCCTATTTATTCAAATTAAGTTTGACCTTGTCATATGGAACCAGTCTTATCGGCAAGCGAATGTGTATTTGAAATTTTACGGTAACGTTGTATCGATTTAATAACAGCGGACGATAGGTACAAAGAAAGGAAAGGAACTCAACACGTCCCTTAAGTGATTCGGGTTAATAGGACACTCCTCGACAGTCTCAACACGACTGCTTCGGAGTACGGGTAGTGAAAAGCTCAACACGCTTTTCGGGTAAAGATGGTATGGGACGGAAACAACTTGTGAACTCAACACGTCCACAAGCCGGGGTAGGGAAGAAGAGAACCTTCAGTCAACACCTGTCGATTCTCTCTCTATGAGGAAATGTTGCCGTTTATATAGCGGAGCTTTGCCCTTTCTACTGTCGATACACTCCTACTTCATGGGTTGGTTCGCGCGCACGCTGGTTTAACGGTGATGGCTTGGACTCATCGTTACACCCCCTCTTCCTGGGGAAAAAAAAATTTGGAACAAAATTTTTTTTTATTTTTATTCCTTGCCAGGTACTTGGTTACCCTAAAAAAAATTTACAATACATCGAAATAAAAAATGTCCGACCTAAAAAAAATATAAATATCGTCTTCTTAAACAAAAAATCGTCTTCCTCTCTCTTAAAAAAAAAACGTCTTCCTTCGTGGGGCTTCAATTATTGGTTTTTATCCTCAGCACCTGGATCGGGAGTCTCAGTATGTATTTTTTTCCTTTATGCTGCGGCGGAACTAGTGAGAGCAGCGGGATTGACACTGGAATTGACTGGACTTTCTGAATTTTTGTGATGCCCATGGTTGATTCATCGAAAAGGTTCTTGAATTTGGAAATAGCCTTTATCAGGGGCTCGCAGCCTTTGCCCGGGGTGTTAGGTTTTGGTGTGTTCCCTAATGGTGATATTAATTCTGGAACGGTGTATGGTGGCGGCGTAACTGTGCCGTCCATTTCTATGTCACTGTAATATATTTCTAACGTGTCTGACATTGTATTTGAAGGTAACTGTAAACTGTATTAAAATATACTGTCACTACTTGGTGTTGACTGTAAGTGCTTGGACTGATTAAGGAGTAGGGAAATCGGTAAATGCGGGTTTTAGGTCTTTGATATGAGCTGTTATTGTACGGTTTTTATCGTCGTGTTTTAATTTGAATATTACATTAGAACACACTTTTGTTATAGTATATGGCCCTGAAAATTTTGGTGCTAATTTGGCGTTAAAATTTTTGGCGGCATTTGAGAGTTGGTATTCCCTTTTCATGACTTTGTCGTTTATTGTGGGTTTCCACTCTCTTCGTCGTAAGTTGTAGTAATGGCTTTGAGTTGTAAAAGCTTTTGCCAGGTTTGTACGTACTAGTTCGAATGTTTCTCGTAGTTTATGCCATTTTATGTTTTGATCGGTATGTTGTGTGTCGTTTGGGGTGTTTACGACTTTACTTGGAATTTCTAGTTCGTGTCCAAAGTTCAGGAAGGCTGGGGAGAAATCCGTTGAATCGTGTTTAGCTGTATTATATGCGAATAGTAGTTCTGGAAGGCTCGTGTCCCATTTCTTATGGTTATTATCGCAGAACTGAGCTATCATTGTTTTGATTACTCTGTTTGTTCTTTCTACTGGATTATTCTGGGGAGAATATGGCGGAATGTTTCTTTTAGAAATCTGGAATTCGTCTAGCAACTTTCGTACTTCCCTGTTATCGTATGTTCTTGCGTTGTCTGATATTAGCTCTTTGGGTGATCCGAATCTCATAATGATTTTATCTTTTAAGTTCTGACAGACTGATTTTGCCGTTGCTGTTCTGATCGGTATGGCTTCGACCCATTTTGAAAAGGTGTCCTGGAATGTCATTATATATTTGTTTCCTTTGCTGGATGTTGGAAGGGGTCCTATGATGTCGGTTGAAACGGTGTGCCATGGATGTGGCGAAATTTGTGTAGATTGCATGCGGCCTGGAGTTAAGCTTTGTTGCGGCTTAAATTGCTGACAGTTCTTGCAGTTCCTGACGAACTTTGCGGCGTCTTTAAACATCCCTGGCCAGTAGTATTTTCTAGCTAGGCGGGTTATTGTTTTGGCTATTCCTAGATGTCCTGCGGTCGGTTGCTCGTGGTTTTCTGCCAGGAGTTGTTGTCTCTTGTGGTTTGGGATGCATAGTTTCCAGGGGTTGGATACCTCTGTCTCTTTTAAATCGTATTTGTCCCAGAAGTGTCGATAGAGAAGTCCATCTTTGATAGAGTAGTCTGGAAATAGTTGCGGATTTGTCTGGATTTTATTTAAAGCTTTATTGTACCATTCGTCGGGTTCTACATCTTTTACGTTTATTATGCAAACCAGATCTACTGGTTCTCTAGAGAGCGCGTCGGCCAGGACGTTCTGGGAGCCCTTTCTGTAAATGACATCGAAGTCAAATTGTTGCAGCAGCATTGCCCATCTAGCTATTCTACCTGTAGGGTTTTCCATTGTTTGTAAGTATCGTAGACTTTGATGATCTGTGATAATTGAAAATGGGTATCCTTCGATGTAGGCTTTCATCTTTTCTATACCGAAGATGATCGCTAGTAGTTCTTTTTCTGTAACGCTGTAATTTTTTTCGGCATTTGTTAGGGTTCGACTTGCGTAAGCGATGACTTGTTCCTGTCCTTCGTCGTTTGTTTGTACTAAAGCTACTCCTAAACCGTGGTTCGAAGCGTCAGATTGTAAAAAAAATCTTTTCTGGAAGTCCGGGCAGATCAGTATTGGAGCTTGTGTCAGTAGTAATTTTATTTTGTTAAATGCTTCCTCTTGGTCTCTGTCCCAAGTCCAATGTTGTTTTTTCTTTAGTAGCTTTGTTAAAGGGGCTGCAGTTTGTGAAAAATCTTTTATAAATCTCCTATACCATGAGATGATGCCCAAAAATCGGCGTAGTTGTTTAACGGTTTTTGGCGCGGGATATTCGACTATAGCTTTTGTCTTGTTGTCGTCCACTTTTATTCCCGTTTTGTTTACTACATGGCCTAAATAATTTATCTCTTCTTTGCAGAATTTACATTTGTCTATATTAATTCGTAGTTTGGCCTGCTGTAGTCTGTGAAGTACTTCTTTTAAGTTTTCCATATGTTCCTCGAACGTTTTCCCCAGTACTATTATGTCGTCTAAATAGGCGAATGCATGGGGTTCCATTTCTGGGCCGATTACTGTATCTAGTAATCGTTGAAAAGTAGCGGAGGCGGCGTGTAATCCGAATGGAAGTACTTTGAACTGGAATAGTCCTTTTCCTGGTGCTATGAAAGCGGTCGAGGGTTTGCTTGCTTCGGAAAGTGGTACTTGCCAATATCCATTTTTTAGATCTAACGTGGTAAAATATTTTGCAGATTTTAACTTTTCTAGGATATGATTGATGTACGGTAATGGGTAGGCATCTTTTTCTGAGATGTCGTTGATTTTCCTAAAATCGATGCAAAATCTGTATCCGTTGTTATCCTTCTTTTTTACTAGGACGATGGGGGAACTGTACGGGCTATTAGATTTTTCTATCACGTTCTCTTCTAGCATCTTATCTATCTCATCGTTTATGATCTTCTGCATTGCCGGGTTTCGGGGCCTGTATCTTTGTTTGATCGGTGTATTATGTTTGAGTTTTATTGTATGTTCGGTTAGATGTGTTGTTCCTTTAATTTGTTTAAATTTCTCCAATTCTGTTAGTAACAACTCCTGTAATTGTTTTTTTTTCGGTATTGTTTAGTGTAGTACTGATGTCGAGCTGTTCTCGTAACGGACTGTTCGTGAATTCCGGTATGTATGACGGAATATCTTCGGTCTGGTCGTCGGCCGCGGTATCGGTCGGTAGTCGGTATATTTTTGGTGTGGTCTTCGACCGCGGTATCGGTCGGTAGTCGGTAGGTCGTTTTGTTATATATTTTGCTTCTCTGTTGGAGCGGATATCTTGCGGTTGGTGTTTCGTTGACCCTGGAATTGGTCGGTATTCGGTTATTGTCTGCATTGTACGACCTGGATCCGTGTTCTGTACTGGTTGGGCATTGTTCTCTCCTTCTTACGCGATTTCTATTTAAGATGTTTGATAAATCAAGGCCCCATCTTGTTATTTCATGCATTCCCAGTACTACTTCTGAAGCTAGGTTTGGTAAAAAATGTAGCTTGGCATTTCTCCAAACGTTGTCTATGGAACATTTTGCTGTAAAACAGATTTCTATGTTGCTGGTTTTTCCATCTGCCAGCGTGATCTTTAAAGCTTTTCTGTCGCTTTTTGTTCCACATTGTTCCAATATTTTTTTACCTTTTTGTCCTATAAACGAATTTTGGGCTCCTGTGTCTATTAGTGCTCTTAACTTTTTACCGTTGCTGAACGTTATCGTTGTGTGGGGTCGTTGATCTGTATAGTGTGCGTAGCTGGAGGTTGTTAGGGAGGACTCTAAATGCTGACTGGGTTGCCTCCTTCTTGTCCAGTCCTGTTGGAGTTTTCCGGTCGGCTTCTACATTGGCAGTTATTGGAAGTTGTTCCTCGGGTTCCGCAATGGCTGCAGAAGAGTACAGCGATAGCTCTGCAGTTTCTTCTATTGTGGCCTCTGCGGCCGCATCTCCAACAACAAGTCTGTCTGTCGAAATTCTGTATTTTGTTATTACGACTATTTGCCTGTGTCCAGTCACACCGTGTATTGTTTCTTGTAGGCCGTAAGCTGTCTGGAGTTCTTTCAACCGTTCTATGAATTCTATTGGGTCTCTTGAACCGTCAAAGTGTAACCCCCATTTGCGTACTATTTCCATCTTTCTTTGTCTGTCTTCCATCTGGTTTTCTTCTATTTCCTCTGCCTTGATGATCGCAACTAATCTCGCTCTTAGCTCGCTGAAATTCCCTTCCGTCGGCTGTTCTCTGTTTGTTAATTCGGCTATAAGTTCGTCTTTCTTTAATAGGTACACCCAACTAACCTTCGACGTTTCCGGAGCGTCTGTCATTATTGAACTGTGAATCACCCTGTCTTTGATTAAAATTTGAAACGTAGTACTGTCTCATGAAAATAAAATTCGGAATTCGGTCGGTATTATTGTTTAAAACGTATTTTTCTGCTCGGGCGCCATTTGTGACGTCCTCTCGTGGGAGTCACTATCCGGGTAGCTTTTAGACAGTCAGAGACAGGGTTCAAAATAAAAATAAAACTTTATTGTCTTCCTTAAATTAAATTGACAAAAATCTTATGTACATATTTACAATTTGGTTTAGTCTTCTCAGTACCTGGCCTATTTATTCAAATTAAGTTTGACCTTGTCATATGGAACCAGTCTTATCGGCAAGCGAATGTGTATTTGAAATTTTACGGTAACGTTGTATCGATTTAATAACAGCGGACGATAGGTACAAAGAAAGGAAAGGAACTCAACACGTCCCTTAAGTGATTCGGGTTAATAGGACACTCCTCGACAGTCTCAACACGACTGCTTCGGAGTACGGGTAGTGAAAAGCTCAACACGCTTTTCGGGTAAAGACGGTATGGGACGAAAACAACTTGTGAACTCAACACGTCCACAAGCCGGGGTAGGGAAGAAGAGAACCTTCAGTCAACACCTGTCGATTCTCTCTCTATGAGGAAATGTTGCCGTTTATATAGCGGAGCTTTGCCCTTTCTACTGTCGATACACTCCTACTTCATGGGTTGGTTCGCGCGCACGCTGGTTTAACGGTGATGGCTTGGACTCATCGTTACAACTCCCATGCGCAAACCGTAAAAAGATGGGAAGAAGGGAAAGGATGTAAACTTGCCAGGGTAACACTAAGTAACCTTGAAGAGTCAACATCTAAGAAGTACTTGGGAATGACCAGGAAAAACCTACGTTTGGCAGTTGGTTTTTTAACTGGTCATTGTCAACTAAGCAAACACCTCCATAAATTGGGGCTAGCAGACACACCTCTATGTAGGAAGTGTGAACGAGAAGACGAAACTGTAGAGCATGTCCTATGTGAATGGCCATAGTTATCGTTAATACGAGAGTACGCGTTCGGCGAGTCCTGGCCCACACCTGCCCACATAAGAGAGATGTCTCCTGGTGACTTGTCCACCTTCCTAGAATTGGCAGGATGGACAATGATCTAAGGGTGACAGCTCCCTGGGAGGATGCACAATGGGTCAATTGTGGTCTAAGTGCTGTGAAACTTAACTCGCCCTCCCTACTCTGCAGATACAGATATATATATATATATATATATATATATATATATATATATATATATATATATATATATATATATATATCGAGGAAAGGAATACGACCGTCAATCCAATATAAATTAAGGATCACTCGGAAGAGTGGCGGGTTTTTTCGGTCAAAAGGTGAAGAAAAAAGACAAAGATGATGGCTACTTCATGTATTTATTGAAGACGTTTCACTTTCTTAATCAGAAAGCATCATCAGTTCATCTAAAAAGAACAATATGAAAAAACCACACAAGCATGGAAAAGTTGTTACATGTGTTACCTTAAAAAGATATCTAGCAGTCAGTGATATTAAAATTGTAAAGACGCTTAAGTAAATGGACATTATACGATTACGATGAATAAACAATAAATTGAACTATATAAAGTTAACAATTTGTTCAAACTAAGCACAGCAAAAAGAACATGTGGTTTTTTTTTAATACATGTATAAGTAAAAAAAAAACATTGAAAAAGAGAATGAAGAACTAAGAAAATCATAGATGCACTTCCAACAATATAGCAATAGTTATGATTTAATTTTAACTTTAGGTAGCATTATTAAAGTAATTAATATTGAAATTGAATAATTTAATGTATAATGAAATTACCACTCCTGGCTTCTTGAATGCTGCCGGTAAAATTGTGTTATATTAAAACAAACGCGCCAACAACGTGAAAAGACAGTAAACCTTGAGATCATTAATTATGACAGAACAACAAGGTGAAATACCAACCCTAGTAATAGAGCGGTTTATTTAAATGATAAGATGAGTTTGGGTGACAACCTGCTTGTAAGGAACCAATAAATGAAAGGAAAGGTGGTTAACAACACCAAATTTCCCCCCAGTGATCGGTTAAGAAAAAACAAACAAACAAGTGAGGTCAATCCAAAAACTCATATATAAATCGTCAACGTTGTGGCTGGTTAATCAGCCACAGGTGAAGATCAATTATAATTTCCAACAGTCCAAAGTTCATACACTTGGAGCTGCAAATGATAAAGGATTCTATGATTCACATCAATAATATAACTGTATTAAACTATTTGATTAAAAACAATTAATACAAATCTGTGTATATGCAACACGTGACTAGGTCAAAAGTAATGCAAGTTGCATAAGTGTAAGCTAATATAAGTAAGAAATATTTCTTATATTCTATTTTATATTTAAATTTATTTTATATGTTAATATGTATGTGTATATATGCAACTAGTGACTATGTCAAAATTTACATAAGTGTAAGTTAATATTAGTAAGAAATATTTCTTTGTTTTTTATTTTATTTAAATTTATTTTAATATGTTTATATGTATTTAAATTATTTAATAAGAAAATATGGTAAACCTGTACACCTTAAAGGACAATGATAAAGTAAATAGCTTATTAAGCCTAATTCTGCAATATTAAAGCATGATATATTTGGCTCAAGTTATTAATGTCTGTTCTTTTATTAAGAGCATTAGGGTGTTTAAGTATTGAACACATTTCCAAAAACTGTCTTTTGACGAGATTACGTTCTGTGCCAAGAATCTTAACTTCATTAAAGTCTATTTTATGCTTGGTATTGATAGTATGCTGGGCAAGAGCACAAGTATGTTTAGATAAATTGATGTCACTACGATGTGTAGTAAGGCGCCCTTTCAATGATCTCCCAGTCTGACCGATATAACATGAGTCACACTCAGCACAAGGTATGTGATAAATGGTATTAACTTGTTCCAAAAGGGACAAGGGTGTTTTAGTTTTGAAAACAAATTTCTAACAGTCTTAGCATTATTAACAGCGATTTTCACAGGTATGTTATTTTGTTTATAAAGTTTAATAAGTTTCTCAGTAACTTGAGGAAAATAAGGTAAAGACGAATAATGGGTAGTAGGAGTCCCAAGATCATGTTCTGCCTGATACTGATCATTTGCAGCTCGAAGTGTATGAACCTTGGACTGTTGGCAATTATAATTGATCTTCACCTGTGGCTGATTAACCAGCCACAACGTTGACGATTTATATATGAGTTTTTGGATTGACCTTACTTGTTTGTTTGTTTTTTCTTAACCGATCACTGGGGGGAAATTTGGTGTTATTAACCACCTTTCCTTTCATTTATTGGTTGCTTACAAGCAGGTTGTCACCCAAACTCATCTTATCATTTAAATAAACCGCTCTATTACTAGGGTTGGTATTTCACCTTGTTGTTCTGTCATAATTAATGATCTCAAGGTTTACTGTCTTTTCACGTTGTTGGCGCGTTTGTTTTAATATAACACCAATTTACCGGCAACATTCAAGAAGCCAGGAGTGGTAATTTCATTATACATTAAATTATTCAATTTCAGTATTAATTACTTTAATAATGCTACCTAAAGTTAAAATTAAATCATAACTATTGCTATATTGTTGGAAGTGCATCTATGATTTTCTTAGTTCTTCATTCTCTTTTTCAATGTTTTTTTTTACTTATACATGTATTAAAAAAAAAACCACATGTTCTTTTTGCTGTGCTTAGTTTGAACAAATTGTTAACTTTATTTAGTTCAATTTATTGTTTATACATCGTAATCGTATAATGTCCATTTACTTAAGCGTCTTTACAATTTTAATATCACTGACTGCTAGATATTTTTTTAAGGTAACACATGTAACAACTTTTCCATGCTTGTGTGGTTTTTCATATTGTTCTTTTTAGATAAACTGATGATGCTTTCTGATTAAGAAAGCCAAACGTCTTCAATAAATAGATTAAGTAGCCATCATCTTTGTCTTTTTTCTCCATCTTTTGACCGAAAAAACCCACCACTCTTCTGAGTGATCCTTAATTTATATATATATATATATATAATATATATATATATATATATATATATATATATATAACATTATGCACATAATAACATGTACTCGTATAATGTCCCCATTAGGTACATATGTTTGGAAAATGGAACAAAGCGTAACACATACTGACATTACTTTTTTAACCATTTAAGCATTTTTTGCTCCGTTTCTGATAAAACAAACCAAAAATTTGAATGTAAGATACAACAACAATGTACCTGATTTTTCTCGATGTTTACTATTTACAAACGTTATAATCAAACAATTTGTGATCAAAATACTTAAAACAGGGACAAGAATAAGAACGTAAATACGAACCATTCTTCAAGTATATTTAAATTTAAGCGTTCTAAAAGCACATGCAAAATATATAGCAACCAACACCATTTACAGCCAATTGTGTAATTAATTTATCTCAAATATTAATATTGTATTCTTACATACAAAATAAGATCGAATACTACAATGATACTTACTAATATATTAAAATAATGACAGTTATCACAGTCAAACAATTAAACAAACACCAATTCTGGTACGCCATCGCATATTCACAATTTAGTTTAAATAGAATTTGATTAGCTTAAGCCAACGATAATTGTTTGATATTGTTTAAAATACAGTTTTTCCATATGTATTTTAATTATTTTTGCAAACAACCATTGATTACAAAATGCTAACATGTGGAGTGATCAAGTTAATAATAGCAGTCTTTAAGTTGCTCTATATTTCTTTAGCAATGTATTGTTAAAAAAATTAAAACGCATCTTAAACGAGGTATGGCTATTGGTAAAACGAAGAAATAAATTACAAATAGTCTTACAACAGTCAAAACAATATTTTTTACACAAAATAAATCGTGAATCGTTTTTTATGATACTAGTATATCATAATATTTTAGTTTACATTGTAATAAAATATGTTTAAACAAAAGTATTAACTAGTATATCTCTAAACCTGCTCAAAAACCATTTCAAGCTTTCCCCAAGCACACTGAATTATACAGAACAATTTGATATGTATATCAATTTAATGAGCTTAAGTAAGCTTAAAACTAACTTAAAGAAAGCGTGCAACAGGGCCCATTAAAAGAAAACGTTACCTGTTTTGTGATAGTTTGAATCTAATTCTTGATGGAGCAAATCAGAATTGTCGCCTAAAAGCCGACACAAAAGGGGAAAAATTAGTGTGTAATCTTAGAAAAGCATAAGGAAAATACAACCAATTTTTATTTGCGCTTATTATTAATATTTTCATATAAAAATCATATTATCATTAATGATCTGATACTCGTAACTATCTTTTTTCCATACGCAGTGCTAGCCAAATTACCCTCCCTAGAATGGCCAGTTTGGTCACCGGACTTCACACTATTAGATTTTTTCCGTGGGGATACTTGAAATCTAAGGTTTACGCTACAGCACCCGACAGTATTGACATTTTAAAACAACGAATTGTTGAAGAATGTAAGGCAATTTCCTCCGACACATTTGAAAGAGTAGGACAGGATGTATGTATGTATATATGTATAGACTGTGTCCAATTAAATTGGCACCACATGGGAAACTTTTTTATTTTTAGTTTTATGAAAAAAATTTATTTTTTATAAAAAGTAAGTTCTGCATGTTCTAAAATCTAAACTACAATCATGAAATATTAAATTATTTTAGTCATATACGCGGTTTGTCAAAAAATATGAATTGTGGATACTGCTCACTCTTACATAAAATTTTCTTTTAATTTTAAGAAGACAAAATTAAATCAGGTACAAGATCGACGAGTAAGACCCCTCCTACGTATACATGTACAGGGTCCAATCACAAGAAGCTCTGCCAAGAACCGTTCGAGAAAAGCTCGCCAAGGTCTTCTATATAAGTAACCGCTCCGATCTGGAGAGTCATTAACGAATTAAGAAACTGCCAAAAGGGAAACCTAAAGTTGTCATCATAAACGTCTTGTCCCATATACCAGCTCAATTGAAAGGAAAGAAACCTGAAACCTGGATAGTCGCTGACCAAATTTCAACGAATTTATGTCAAATTTTGATGACCACGGGAATCTCTTCAGTATCTAACAAAAAGTTCGTTCGATAGGACGAGTAAGAAATCAGTAAGCTAGAGTTGGTAAAGTGGTGCATTAAGAAGATGGCCGCCAATCGTTGCTTTAACTTGAGACCAAGATATCGTCTACCAAAACAGCAAGCTTTAACAATGGATAAGTGAATTTGAAAATTTTCTATAGTAAAGTAATATAAAATGGACTTAATTTATTACCACTTATTATTCAGTGCAAAGTGTAAAATTTACCTGAAAGAAACTAAATATATACAGCGTGAAAATGAAATATGGTATGAACGATTAATCATCGATTTTTTTTATTATAATTAAATAAAACAATTCCATTTATCAATTTAAACTTTTGAAATCATGTTCACCCGATTTTACACCAACACTGGTATATCCATTAAGTTTGTTTTTATTTTAGACTTTTTATTAAATTAGTTTTTCTGGAACTGTCAATAAAAATTGATTGTATTTAGGGGCGTGAAAAGGGATCTGGGGAAAAATACATTACGCAAATATACCTCTTGCCCATTTAGGTAAAGGACTAACACGCCCCTGTTGATGATGAGCAGGACTAAGTGTCCCGAGGTCCCCGCTAGGTGTTGGTATATTTCGCAATGGCTCGCCAACTACAATTTTAGCATTAACACTGCGTTATAACTACTGAGCAAAAATCAATTATATACAGTTTTAGGCTCAATAAAAGCATTGTAAAAGTAAATAAATATCTAAGAATTGTACATTCTTTAGTTTAAATTTTACTAATAGTTTTTATACTAATGTTTTTAATTTATTATTTTTGCATTAGAGTTATAGTAGATATAGTCTCACTTTTTAAAATATTTATTATTAGCATTGTTAGCTTATTTTAGATAAAAAAAATACCAATATAAAAATAATAGACACAGCAAATTTATGTTCCCAAGATTGGGAACAAAAATGAATATTTACAAATCTGCAATGTTGGTGACGCTGAACCAAGACTTGGAATATTTATTGACAAAAACAATAAACGAAAGAAAAAAACAAGTTAATCTGGTAGAAAATGATTATTTGAAAAGAGTCTTGAGAGCACCAATACTCTATGAAGTGACCAATGATTATAAATAAATTAGGAAAGTAAGATTCTATTTCACTACAACAGAAAATATCCTTGAATAAACCTCTAATTTAACTCCTAGGCTTAAATTTTACAGACGTATTCTATACTACACAATATGATGATTTACCTAATTTCAACCTTCTAGGTCCAAAATAGCGGGCCCCATACTCCTATATGGGTAATTAAAGTTTTTCCAAGAATTTTTTTTACATATTTTATCACCTTTTGGAAGCAAAGCTTTCTTATCGCTAACTGCAGACAGGTATCACATTGATCGGTAAAATAGATCGGACAGATGTGTGAAAAATAAAAACAAAAGAAACGAGATAAAACGAGGGATCGTGCGACCAAACACTACGTGGAGTAGTAAAGGAAGTACCATACGTATTTCTTAATAAAATGAAATGAAATAAAATTAAATAAATTAAATTAAAAACCATCGCTCCGTATTTAGACGATAATAAAGCTATGATTCCCCTCCTCGGTCACTCCCGGATTGTCACATCACGTTTTTCTTGCATAGCGGGCTCTATATGCTCAAAAAATTATCCAAAAATACATTTTCGATGTAAAATTTTCCGCTTAACACGATCCCGGTGTTAAAATTAGGCGACTATAAAGGAAAATTCGGAAAATTGGAAAATCCCCTTTTCTTAAAAAAATCATATATCAAAAACATTACTTTTTTTCTTTCTAAATTTAGGAAAAGTTTTAAAAAACTATATACTTTACGGTAAAAACAAGCCCAGCTGTTATATCAGAGGATGAAATAGTATTATATTCGCTTGAATGGTCAACTAGACAAATTTTCCGAATTTTACGTCGGCAGTTTTCTGTAATTTCTCATTATTTTCTCAACCCAAATGTCTTTTTGAACACAGATTTGAATTCACCATAAAATTCTACAGAAAATAGTGTATTTTAATATGATTTTTTAGCAATTAATTAGATGTCTTGAGTAATTGAAAAAAATCTTTGTCTTGCAATTTTCACTACTGTAATTTATTAGTTGTATTAGACCTTTTTTAGAATAAATTATTAAAACTCAATATTTATTTAATCTTTTCTCTGAAATTTTAATTCACACGTAAGAATTATGTGTCTTCAAAAAAAAACCAAAAATTCTACTAAAAAGGAGTTATTAATATTTATCTTAATATAATCTTTTTATTCTTGCTTGAAAAATTGGAATTAATGATTAAAAATTATTTGCGTTTTTTTTTTAAACAACAAGAATATATTTATCTAAATTTCTATAATTGCTTTTTTTTTGGTACAGCCCCAAAATTGTAGGCCAGTAGACCGGTTTCAATTTCTGTTTGGAAATCAGTACTTTGTTCTGGATGGAAAGTTGAGAGTACCAACCTATCAGCCAATACATAGTTTTGTACTTTATTTTCAACTGTTCACTTTTCTTTTTAACATGCTCCTTCCATTTGAGTTTGACGTCCAGATTTAAACCCAGATATTTCGCTGTTTTCTTATTAGGAACAATGCTGGCGTTTAAGATAATTGGGAGATTAGATATAGATTCTTCTATAGTTGCTCTTATTGTAAGAACTGCTGTATCATCAGTAAATGTGGCTAGTTGAATGTTTTCTCTCCCTGGAATGTCAGATGTATACAAAATATATAGTACTGGTCCAAGAACGCTACCTTGTGGATCCCCTGCATTTATTGGCTTTAACTCAGAGAACTCGTTTTCTATTTTAACTCTGGTGTGGATATGACTGCAATATTTCAATGAGTTGCATAAAAAATGTTTTCTCTAGCTTCATTAACAGGCCGTCGTGCCATACTTTGTCAAATGCTTTTGCGATATCTAGGAATACTGCTGAACAAATTTTATCCCCTTCCAATGCTTTGTTCCCACAAATTTTGTCCACTTTCAATGGTTCATTTTTCGTAGGAGCATTTTTTCAAATACCTTTGAGATTATGGATAGCAATGAAATTGACCTGTATGATGTTAATTCATATTTATCTTGTCCTACTTTGGGTATCACTACGAGCTCTGCAGTTTTCCAAAGTATGGGATAATTCTTTTGTAGTAGTTAATTTTATGTTAATAGAATCAGTATCTACTCGTTCATTGTCTACATGAGTTTTCCCAGGGTTTGGTTGAAATATGTTTTCTAAATAATCAGCATCCACTTTCTCTTTGAGATTTCTTGCCCATGTTCTGTTTTCTTTTCGTAAAGGAGGTATATGTTGAACTGGCTTATTTATTTTTCTGGTCGTCTTCCAGAGGGAGTAATCTGTGCATTTATCATCAGTTAGTTATCTCAGGCACTTACTGATTGATTCGCGTCCTCTGCCATACCTTCCCAGCCTTTCTTTTTCCTGAATCAAGTCTCGAATTTCTTTAGGGTAATTGTTTCCTATTGTTTTTCTTTGGATTAAGGGTGTGTTGTTATACGCAGTTTATTGGATGTTTTTATCATAAATAGCTCAGTTTCTCTCTCCAATTGTTCTATCGTTTGAATAAATCCATTGAACTCAATTTTCTCATTCATTTCTAATTGGAAGTTTACCAGGTCCATAAACTTATTGGACAACACAGGTTTCACTTCAATAGTAACAATGTGCTCACTAATGGTTAGTAGAATTGGGAAGTGGTCAGATATAAGCTCCTCTACATCCTATATTATAAAATATGTTGCGACACCTCTGGATATGAAAAAATCTAGGAGGTCCGGGATTCTGTTTGCATCACTTAGCCAGTAAGTGGGTTTGCCAGTAGAGTGCCATCTGAATTTGTGTCGTGATAGCCACACCATGCTGCAATTCTTTACCTTTAGGTGATGAGAGCCATAACCTCTACTATGGCAGAAGTGAGCAAGAAAGCAGTAGTGTAAGCTGCAGGCAAAGAGCAGACCTGTGACGTAGGCAAAGTCTGGACAGAAGGACGAGGCGACGCGAAAGATATGGAGAGTGCCTTAATAGATGTCGACGAAGACGCTGTTTAAAAAGTTCTTAATATGAAAAGGATACTTAACATCTTGTCGGGTGGTGGAAGCAGGAGCAGAGATACCCAGATGTAGGATATGCCTTGCCTTCGGACACCTACAATGGAACTACAAGGGCCAAAACAGAAGAGGGTGCTGCTTCCGATATGACAACGAGGGTAATTTGACTGCTGAATGAAATAAAGAAGCAATATGCCTCAATTGTAATGTACCTGGCCACGTAGCAAACTCGAGGAGGTGTCCTAGGTTCAACTGTCTGGTTGAGGATAGGCACACTAGACTCTAGTGTATAAAGACCGAGAAACAGTCGAGTCCAAGGTCCAAGGTAAAGAGATACACGGGATACACAAGTAGGGAGTTAAGGATACTCCAAACAAATGTTCGAACGGCTAGATTGTCCCATCATCTGGCTGAGGCTGCTGTCACAGAAAAGAACATAGACATACTGGTTATGGCTGAGCCAAACCCAACAGCGGTTAGAGGAGAGGCTGGTTTGTGGATGCGACTGGAAAGGTCGGTGTACTAATCTGTAACAGGAAGCTGCGAGTATAGGAAATAAAGGCAAAGGAAGGGTATATGATCGTCTGGATGGAGGAATTGCAGATGGTGTGCTGCTATTTCTCTCCTAATATCACGGTGGGTGATTATGAGAGGAAGATGGATAATATCATGGAGGAAGTGATGAGCATGAGAGGAGAATGCGTGGTGATGGGAGATTTCAACGCAAAAGCGGCGGAGTGGGGGTCGCCCATCATCGATCCTCGCGGTAGAATATTACACACAGTACTGATATTCACTTGTAATTATCACATTTATTTACGTATTGCAATTTAATTTCACCTGATTCCCTGTTATTTTCGGTAAGTCAGGCAGAAATTTAATTTGCTTTTGACATCAATCAATGCAACGTTGCCACTCGCGAAATACCATTCTGGACGCAGATTTGTATTCCCAAAAATTTTATATAAAGTATTGTATTTTAATATGATATACAAGGTGGTCCAGAATTATGTACATTAATTTCTAGAGCTCATAGTACGTCCAAAAATAAGGGTACTTCTTTATGTACACTTTTTTATAAAACTGAATAATAAGGGAGATACAACCCTTTAAAGGGGTGAATTGAAATTATTATTTTTTCAAATATCTTCCAAACGTTTTAAAAATTGTTTCCTTAGACTTTTCTACGTAAAAAAGGTGCTCTTGTAATATTTCGATAGATATCACCGTTTTCAATTTATTTAAACTCGAAGGTATACATGTATTTTATTGTAATCGAAACATTTCTTAATATTCATCAATTTTCATTTGGAATTGACACTTGTGTTAGCAATAATATTACAAATTAATGGAAAAATTAATTAATACTTAACATTTAATTAATGTCGAAAATAATATTTCACAACAACTGTTCAAAATGTCCTCCATTTTGTTGAATACATAATCTAATTCTTTTATTTAGCGAACGCATTAATCCATTTAATGTTACTGGATCGTTTTGTAAATCGGTAAATACTTGTTCAATTTTGTCTCTTAACTAATTTACTGTATTAATTGGAGTGTTATACACTTTTGATTTCAAATAACTCCATACTGTAAAGTCCATTGGATTAAGATCACAACTACGAGCAGGCCAATGAATCGGTGCATCCGCACCCCGGCGTATCCACCTATCAGGGAAATGTTCATGTAACCACCTTCTACAAATTCTTGTGTAATGTGGTGTAGCACCATCATGCATGAAAAACATGTTTCTTCGTATTTGTAATGGAATATCTTCCAAAATATCATGTAAAATATTGTCTAGAAAATTGTAATACATGTTACCATTTAAATTTCCGGGAAAGATGTGGTATCCTATGAAACTATTTTCTAAAGTAGCTGCCCAAACGTTTATCTTGAACGTGTGTTGGAAGTGAGTTTCCATTATAGCCCTTGGATTTTCTTCAGCCCAGAAGTGCAGATTTCTAGAATTGAACATACCTTGTCTTGTAAATGTGGCCTCGTCTGTAAACAGAATGCTGCTTAAAAATTTTGGTGCAGTTTGAACTTTATTTTTCAATACTTCACAAAAATCAACTCAAAGTGGCATATCGTCAGGTAACAATTCCTGCACTTGTCGATAGTGGTAAGGATGTAATTGCTCTTCATGCAGAACTCTTAAAACACTTTGATGGGAAATATTCGTTCTTAATCCTAACCTGCGTGTACTTATTGTGGGGTCATTTATTACAGCATCCAATATTTGCAGTTCAACGCGAACATTTCTTGCTTCTCTACGACGACCAGCATCTGTATTCCTTCTTTGAAGACAACCGGTTTCTCTCAGTCGTCGTTCAGTACTTACAAAAGTCCTGGCATTGGGAATATTTCTGTTCGGATACTTTTCTCTGTAGCGTCTTACAGCGGAAGCAGCATTTCCCGAACATTCCCCTAATACTAAAAGTATGTCTGTCATCTCAGAATTTGAATAGTGTGCCATATTGAGGGCAAACAAATTTAAAAATATAGCAAAAGAGACGTGTTAAACAAATTTCACTGTCGAGTACAATAAAAGTGTAGATAAAATAATTTAATTGTTATTAAACGTCACTGACAATTCGTAGACTACATGAGATTAAAGTGTTGTTGCTAACACAATTCCAAAGCATACTTGATGAATATTAAGAAATGTAACGATTACAATAAAATACATGTATACCTTCGAGTTTAAATAAATCGAAAACGGTGATATCTATCGAAATATTACAAGAGCACCTTTTTTGTGTAGAAAAGTCTAAGGAAACAATTTTTAAAATATTTTTTTAAAATATGTAAAAATTAAAAAATATGTGACGCAATAACCCCCACTTACCCTCCAAAACTACCCTGTATTAATATAGGATGTGGTAGGTGGTGACATGAAATTAATTATCCTAATGTCTTATAATCACTCCCAAAATATGAACTCCGTATTCAAAACCGTTTGGAAGATATTTGAAAAACTAAGAATTTCAATTCACCCCTTTAAAGGGTTGTATCTCCCTTATTATTCAGTTTTATAAAAAAGTGTACATAAAGAAGTACCCTTATTTTTGGACGTACTATGAGCTCTAGAAATTAATGTACATAATTCTAGACCACCTTGTATATGAATTTGAACTCTTTTCACGTTGCAGTAATTTAGCATCACCATGAAATGCTATCATTTTCTAGTTATAAGTCGTGTATATTCGTTTAGTGTATCGTTATACTTGCCACCGTTGTCGGTTTTTCAATATTTCGATTTTTTATATATGTCATTTTTTACATTTAACAGGTATTTTAACCTCTATAGGTGAAACCATTGTTTTTTGTATCAATACGGAATCTATAGCCGTTGGCAAAATATATATTTACCTACACGGTAGGTACGTAAATATCGATCGGTTTGCGTTGAGTTCAAGAACGAAATAAAACCCTACTGACCGGTTAGCTGATTCCTTGGATTTAATCGGTATATTTTCGTTTAGTTGCATATTAAATTTGGCCGATACTTTTTCCCAGAGAATTGTTTTAAGGTTCATTACTTTTTTGTATTAAAATAATAAATAACTATATAAATGTATAATTTTTTATTTATAGTTATAAAATTTGTGAAAATGTTGCCAAAGTTAAAAATAAGTCAAGAAGAATAAAAAAAAACTATTAAAGAACTTAAACTTTTTACGTTAGAATGAATAACTGAAACTAATAAACTTTTTACGTTAGAATGAATAACTGAAACTAATTTGCAGCACTTAGTTTTTGGTAAAACAGTTTTTAGAAAATTTTGAGGTAAATGGTCGACTATCGGTTTTTTTATAGGTAGATATTTGGGATTTGGTCCTTCTTCTTCTTAACATGCCATACACCAAAGTGCGTAGGCGACTATCTCATTACTAGAATTCTGTTCTTGGCGGCGTGACACAGCTCGCCTGTATTATGTATTCCTGTCCATTCTTTAATATTCCTTAACCAGGATAATTGTTTGCGGCCGGCTCCCCTCCTACCTTCGATCTTCCCTTGTAGGATTAACTGTGGTATTTCATATTTTGCTCCTCTCAATATGTGCCCAATCTTGCGTTTTTTAATTAATTCAAAGAGTTCTCTTTCCACGCCGGCTCTCTTAAGGACGTCATCGTTTCGAACTCTATCCACCCAAGGTATGCGCATCATTCTTCTCAATGACCACATTTCAAATGCTTCAAGTTTGTTGATAGATGTTTTTTTCAAACTCCACGTTTCCATGCCATAAAGCAAGATGGACCATATGTAGCATCTCAATGACCGAATGTTTAAAATCGCAAAGGGACATTTTCTTTTGATATCTACTGTTATATAAGAAATATGCATTATGTACAATGAGCTGAAAAATATGCACTTTTAACTTTTTGTACCACCTTAGACTCTCATGTTCGCATGAATAGTAGCTCCGCATTTGATCACATATTGACCACTTCACGTTTTTCTAGTTTCTTTGACAATACATCGTGGGGATTGTCTATTCGGTTATTTCTTAATATAAGTTTGAGCTTCAAGCAATAATTGTCTAGTCAAGTTAACACTATTATAGAAATTGTCCATACTCGTCCAGTAGTCATTCAGACGGTTCATTTTAATTATCCCCATATGGAATACTAGCCCGAGAAAAGTCTTAAATTATGTTTGTGTTGTCTCTTTCCAAAACGCAATCCTAGATTTTTCTGAACGACTTTGTGCAAGTACTTTGTCAGCATATAAATTTGTATTGGAAATGATCAGTTCGTAAAATTCGTCATTGTTGCGGTATATAAATATCATCATCGGTTGCGGTATTATCGCTATTATATTGTCAATGAGAGTCACTTCCACCATTCATTAAATCTACATCGTCCTCGTCAGATGCTTCTAACAATGATTGTAATTTAGCAGTGGTCAATCTACGTTTATGTTCACATCTAGCATTTTTAGATGTCGAAGGCATATTATTTACATCCATTTTTTTACAAATACTATAACTCACAATCACTTTTACATAGATAATTAACAATAAAAACGTACTACTAGAAACTATCAACTTACGACTTCCAATACTATAGGGGCACCTGAAGCACAATACGTTTTTAACACAAAAATAGTTCCTGTATGAGTCAAATTGTTTTTTAATGTGCTTATTGAAGCACGCTAGATATATTGCAGTTTTGCCATCACATTCTTCACAGTATGTTTTAACTTTTTTAACTTTTCTATCGGCCTTCTTCTTAAAATTTTGTACACATCTTGTTCACTTTCTTCTCGTTTTATAATCTACATCGCTTTGCCTGAGATGGTATTTTTTGGATGTAACTGGTCGTGAGGGTTCCAACATTTCTTCATTTGCCAATGCCTTCGCAAGCTCCATTCTGAACTCAAAGATAGGTGCTGTGTGAAATTAGCCGTAAAAAGTCACGAAATATGTGCAGAAGTAAGTTTATAGGAAGTTATCCGTATACCATTTTGTTGTCATTCCAAAGTCCATTATCGCCTCTGCACTATAAACGTATATACTAACATAGACTGAGCAGTCTCTAGAGCTAAGTGACGACACCATCTTTTTTTTTCGTTGTCCGTTGTGTCTCTGTCTTACATTAAGTAAGTATAGCAGCGTCTCTTATGGTGAGGGAGTGAGAGAGTTGGGAGGGACAAATCGCACAACCGAGAGACCTTGTCGTCAGTACGTGCGGCCGGTATGTTCGTTCTATGTTAATGTATACGTCTATGGTCTGCGCGTGAAAGCTAGATTAAATTTTCATGCAATATTGCCGGAGTTAAAAAGATAAAGATAGATAACTACCGTAGTAGTTATCTTTATTTTTTTGTCCTAGGAGTGAAATAAGATTTTTATTCATGGAGTAAAATCAAATACAGCCGATAGAAATGAATCCTCTGAGGGGTTGATCTGGGATTGGTGTCTTTTGCGGTGCGTATTTTGAATTACGCAATAGCAATGACGAGTGGCAGAAAAGCCGAAGAAGTCAAGACGAAAATGAAGAGGTGTGTGAAGCGCTCCGAAGGAGTAAGAGAACGATAAGGTCACCGGCAAAAAAGAAAATGATAAGGATGCAAAACTAGACAAATTGTTAGAACTAATGCAGGATACGTGGGCGTACATAAAAAATCAAATAAAAGAGATGAGGAAGGAAATGGCAGAACAAAGGAAAGAGCAAAAGAATCTTAAGGATGAGGTCAAGGGACTTGGTAACGTTATAAATGTTACATGTTTGTTATTTTTCTTTTAATAATTATTTTATTTCAATTTCTTTTGCTTTTATTCGTTTATTTACTTTATCTTTTATTTTACTATTTTTATTCTAAAAACAGTTGGCGTCCATTCAACTCTTCAATCAACTAAATATCCTATTTAATCTTTATTTTTAATTTTCAATCTTCATTTATATCCGTAATAATTACTGTATTTCACTTGTCTGTTCTATATCACAGAAATGGTACATATAAATTTCTATTTCTCATTTCAGTCGACAAACGTTATTTGTCAGTTGACAACTCTGTCCTGCCATATCACACTTGAATGCTAGAGAAAGGGAAATTAGTTTTTATAATGTCTTTTGCTTATTTAAGCTGGTGCTTGGATTGAAAATTCATTTTATTTATTAAATCTTTTTCTGGGGTGAGTACTAACATTTCTAGTTGATCAATTTTTTTGATATATCTGTCTTTTTATAATTTCGTATTTACCTTAACCTAAAACTACAACAACGTTTTATTTTTCAATGTATTATTCCTATATGCAGTTAGTATATCTTTATTATAATTTAACTACTTCATCTGATAATAATTATATTCATTTTATATTTGCCAATTTGCTATTTTCTATTTAATATTGTAATTATTTTCAATTTTCATATGGCAAGGAAATATTTTAAGAGATATAAGTGGCTAGTTTTTTTGGCCCGAACTCATTTTTATCTGCCTTTTTTAGCTGAATAATTCTGCAGCACATGGTCGACCATGCCGCAATAACTGCAGCAGCTAAGTAGAACCCAATGGTCACCTGAAGATGAAAGTATCTAAGGCCAACATCAGCAACCAACCACTACATTCTGCAACCTTTTGACGCCAACAACAAGCTATCCAGTGATGCCATAAGTATCATTTTATATTTGTAAAGCTTATAGGCAACATTTGCTTTGTGATTTTGTTCATTTTAATTTATTATTAAAATTTTTAATTTTTTTAGTTAGTTATATACATTAAATATGATTAGTTAATATCTTGGTTTATTTGTCCCAGCCAAACTCATTTTTCATCTTTACTTTGATATACGAATGAAGGTTGAAAGAAGGAATAAAGGCGTAATTACATGCACGCCCCATCCGAAGGTAATGGTTATGAAACAAAAGACCTTTTTTACGAGCAACTGACTGATCAGTATAAGCATCTACCAAAACATGATATAGTAATTGGTGATTGCAATGCAAAAGTGCGGAAAAAGCTATGTATAACGTAGTAGATGGAGTACATAGCAAGCATGAAGTGACAAATGATAATGGCCAAAGGATAAACAGTTTTGCGATGGAAAAATGGTGGTGAGGAGCACCTAGTTAAAACTAAAAGAACTACAAAGGGAACCTGGATGTCCCTTGATGGAAGGACGGTTAACCAGATTGATCACGTATTGATGGAAGGAAACCACATGAAATTTATAAGAAATATAAGAGGTACGAGAGGAGCCGAAATGGAGTCGGACCATTTTCTGATTAGAGCTATATGCAGACCGGTGCAAAAAGAAATGAGAAAAACACATTTTAAGAATGCCTTAAAATAGCAGAAGTAAAGAAAAGATTAAGACAATTGGCACTAATAAATAATAATGATGGTATGAACCAGAGTTACAAAGATCAAAGAAGAATAATGAGAAGGGTATGTAGACGAAAGAAAAGAGAATATAACAAAAAAATAATAAAAGAAATAGAGGAAAGATTTCAGAAAAAAGAAATAATGTCGTTTTATCAAAAAGTTAAAAAAACTAAAATCACATACCAGAATTATAATGCATCAATGAAAAAGGAAGATAAAACACTGATACGTAAAAAAGTGATGGGTATATGGGAGAGGCCTTCGAGTGAACTACTGAATGAGCAAAATGCAGATGAGAATGAAAATATCCTTATACAGGATGATGACATAATAATAGAAATGCTAGCGAAGGAGAGATTAAACAGATAATAAATTAATTAGGAGAGATAATGACATTCTCTCTCCTGTTGCCGACCAGAATGTAGCTTCGACTATTTTTAAATAATTTTAAACTGTTTGTCCTTGTTTAGTGTAGTGTTATGTACAACTTTATGTTTAATTCTATGTTTATGACATTCTGCAATTGTTGGATAGCTCAAAATTGACGAAATGCCCCTTCGCTCTATGGAGCGAAAGTATTTGGGCAAGATTTAATTAATAAAACTGTGCTAGATATCTGCCTTTATTTTATCAAAGTTCATTTATTCGTTTTCGTTTTGAAGTTAATAGATCAGTGACAGATCATATTTTTAAACTAAAAGAAATTCAGACTACCTATTATGAAGGATAAGAAGGAATAAAATGTATGAAGCACTGAGCTCCTTGGGCATACCCGCCAAACTAGTTAGGTTATTAAGAATGACTCTGATAAGGAGATCCGTTATCCACGGTGCTTTTAATTTGGTATTGGAAACAATAATTAGAGATAGACAACGACCGGAACCATCTTCAACAATGAACATCAATGTCTGGCCTTCGCTGAAGGCTTTCGAACGAAAACAAGAAAAGAATTACAAAATCTGATAAAAATATTAGAAAAGGAGGAAACATATTTTGACCTAGAAATACACCAGGAAAAGTCAAGGTACACGATACTCGGAAATACAGAGTAAAAAGAGGAGGGGCAGTTTACTTTCATACCTAATGAATCAAGGGAATACAATTTCGAGAAAGTGGTCTATTTTACTTATCTGGGGTTTTTATATAAGAAAAAGGTCAGGAAAAATGGTAACTGAATGCAAAATTGGCGAAGGGAAATAAAAAGATGAGAAGCCTAAGACCACCGATAAAATTAAAATATGTATCGAGAAAAACAAAATTAAGGGTATATAAAACAGTTATTAATAAGGCCCACAGTGACGTATGGTAGTGAAGAATGTATAATGAAAAAAGCAAATACGTTGAAAGTCGAAAGAATTGGAAAAAATACTGTTGAGCTTTGTAAATAAATAAATATGCGTTCAGAATGGCATTTCGAAAAAATTGAAAATTTGGCCATTGGCAAGTGAATGTAATACCAATTAATCCTCTGATATAAGATATTTTACATTAAAGTATATACGATGAGATATGATTTTTTTTAAGAAAAATGGGGTTTTTTAAATTACCCGAATTTTCCTTGATAGTTATAGTATATCATTCATAATTGTTCCAAATAATATATAAGAAAGTATTGTTGAATACTTTACAAATAATCAAGAGTATAAAACTGGTCTAATTAAAACTCACTAAGCGTACTACCCTGGTCGAAAGATCGAATGAAACTTTGTATATTCTTTATTAATCACTCATAATCCAAACCATAAATAAAATTTACTCAATACGTTTGGTAACACCTTTCTACATAATACATACAGTAGTAGTGGCACGTTTTATTCTTTAAATATTTAACTCACATCAGATGAAATGAAAATAATAGAATGAAATTACTATTTAAATGGGAATAAGCCACAATTAAAGGTTAAATAAAGTAAGTTTATTGACGTTTTAATTTCCACTTCGGAAATCGTTCTCAAAATACAAACATTAGTGATATATATATATATATATATATATATATATATATATATATATATATATATATATATATTGTTATGGATCAGTTTATCGATCAGAAATAGAATAAAGAATTTTTTTATTATTTTAATATACCGCGGGCATATAAGTTAAAATACAACCCTGTACTTATTTGTAATAGTTAGAATAAGAGAAGACATTGTTTCCGTGACGGAACAGTTTTTCCTTGATTGAAAGACTGAGTGAATAGTGAAAGGACAATGGAACCTCGTATAATTATAGATTTAAGAATAAACTTGTAATTGTATTTTGCGGTGGGCATTTTTCGAAAGTAAATAAGAATTAGATTTAGATATGAGATAACAAGAATTTGGAATTTTATTTCTGTTGAAAAAGGCAAAATTGTTAATGGTTTCTGAAAAGTAATTTGAGTGAAAGTAGTTTATTTGTTTTAAATATTATGTTGGAAATTTTCTAAATCGAAAATTAGTGGGAAAGATGAATGCTTATGATTGGTTAAAAAGGAATGATGGGGAATGAGAGAGTGGAGAAGGTTGTCTGGGGAGATTGAAAAGATTATTATGTTACCGGCAGACCAGAAGAGAAGACGTGTTTTCGGGTAGTCAATTTGAGTACCAGTGTTTTCGTGTGTTAGTGAAAAAGGTGGAAGCTGAGAGCAGATCAAAATCGAGAAGATTAATACCTCTTTTGAGTCTGCATAGTCCACGAGACATAATTGAGAAAGAAAGGAGAATTTGTGAATAAAGAGTACCGGTCAAAAGAGGCTTGGGCTTGTGTTTTCGGAGGAGTAGTTTGCTGGTATGCGGTTTGGATCAATGCTGAGAACGGGAAAGATTTGATGGTAGCCGGACATAATCAATCAAGGAAGGAACTGTGGTTTGATAGAGAGGAGACATCATTGGTGTAAAAAAAAATAAAGGTCAGTCAAATAATTTGAATGAAAGAAAACTTTAAGATATTCTAAAGATAAAATCAAAGATAAGCATACGAACTAAGATTCCAAGTTTTAAAGAGTTATTTTTTTGTGAATAAATTATATTTTATATGGTCAATTTTTTTAGTAGATATTATTATAAAACAGATCAATAGACAGTTTGTTAATTAAAATTAAATTTAGAGTATGGGAGTTTGTTGGGAAAGATAATTGCCCACAAAAAGTTATTTATTAACATTCACCGTATTGCTTATTGAAAATAAATGATAATTTGTGTGCATATTTATGTTGTTTTAATGTTAGTTCCGTTTCCAGTTCTATCCCGATTATGAGCAACTAGGAGATACTGAACCCACTAGAAGAGATATATAAAGTAAACTGATTAAAGTAAAATTAAAAAGGCACCCTGAGAATTTTTATTAGTAATTGAATTGTATCACTCTGCATAAATTAGTGAATTAATTAATTAAATAATTGGATTAATTAAATTAGTGTTTATCAATAATAAAACATCATAAAGCAGATCACAACAACATGACGCCCAAAGTGGGGCTTAAAAGTATCTCTAGTTGTAAATTTGAAGGATCAGAAACGGAAAACAGGTGATTGAGAGAATTTATCTGCCCGTCGGAAAGAATTTGATATATTTATTTGAAAATTTATGAAATTATTTGAGTTATTTTATCTAGGTACAATTTTACATTTATTCTATTTTTGATTGATTTAATTTTTTGATGAATTTAAAATTTATGTGATAAATTGATAATATTTGGGGGAGAAATATTTGTCGTGTTCTGCAACATAGAGAGTGTTGTAAAATTTCACATTTGGCGGGGACAAAAAACAGCAACAAAAAGAAACAACATGTCGACCACAAGGAGTCAAAGCAAAATGCAAGAAAGAAACGAGGATAACAGATTAGAAGAAACAATTGTTGAAGAAGGATCGGATAATGAAGGAAATGCTACAATAATGGAGGAAAGAAAAGAAACAGGGATGATGGAAAAATTATTAGCAATGAGGTAAATACAGACACAAACAATAGAGAAAAACCAAATTGAAACATCAAAGAAAATTGATAGAAATCAACAAGAAACATCACTAAAAATGGATGAAACAAAACAGACAATGGAAGAAAACCAACGGGAAACAAGGCAAGCAATAGAACTAAATAACAGAAATATAGAGCAGCGTTTGGAAAACTATGAACAAAAATTAGAAGAAAATGATAGGAAAATGGAAAAGCGTTTGGACAAATATGAAAATGAGGTAAAAGTCTGTTAAGAAAAAGTCAGAGAAGAAACAGAGAGGAAACTAGAGATGCAGAGAGAAGAAATAGAAACTAAAATGAAAGATATTAAGACTGTACAGAAAAAGGAATTAGAACAGTTAGAAACAAAATTTGAAATGGCGTTACAAGAAGACAAGAAAGAAATAGAAAAACAAATTGAGGATATCAGAAAACAACGAGAGACGGGAGACAGGAGAGAAGTACTCATCCAAAGTCCGGGTGACATAAAAATACAGTTTGGCGGGGACGTAAAAAAATTACACCCAGTAATTTTCATCAACAATTTAAAAAAGTACGACATATCGGTAATTTCGAAACAGCAAAAGAAACGATAAGGAACCATCTTAAAGATGAGGCAAGTTTATGGTTTGATAGCAAAGAAGAAGAATTGCAAAATTGGCAAACATTTGAACAAAAATTTCTGAATTATTTCTGGGGGAAAATACAACAGATAGAGATAAACAAGGAATTACAAAATGGAAGATACCAGGATAGTATAGGTATATCAGAAAAAACATATGCCCTACAACTATACAACAATGCAAGACACTTACATTATAACTATTCGTCCGAACAGCTAGTGGAACTAATAGCCAGACATTTTGAAGATACCTTATAAGATCACATAACTCTACAAAACTACAAAGATATTGACAGTTTATGTCAATTCTTACAAATACGAGAAGCAAAATTAAGAGAAAGAAAAATGAGGAGAACGCAAGAAAATTATAGACAACGAGCAAATCAAGAGTATAGAGATAGAGGAAAAAACTTTAGGAGAGAGTACACAAGAAGAAAATTTGTCCCGAGGAGGGAGAACGAAAGTAGAGACAACGGAAGAGTAAACTATGAACAACGAAAATGGAACGAAAACAGATATCGAGAGAACCAGAATAGAAACAACACTCGCACATATCAGGAAAACCGAAATAATAATAGAACGAATGAACCGGAAAATCGCGGAAACCGTTACGGGTCCGAGAGACAAAGAGAAAACAGAAGAGCGGTCAACAACACACACATAGAGGAATATGAGGATGAGAGACAAAGCGACAGAAGTAGAAGCGAACAAGAACAGCAAGCGTCTTTTTCACGAAGGCGCTCACTAAAGACAAAGAAACAAACAGGAATTTTTTGTCACCCGAAGGAATTTATTAAATTGGCAGAAAATAAGGACAAAATAAGTGGAGCAAATCTGAAATTTGTAGATGGTTTTATCAACGAGACAGATTAAAATTATGATTGATACTGGATCGGAAATTACACTGATCAACAGAAAACTAATAGAGGAAGTTAATTTAACGAATTTGATTTACAAAATTCCCAAGGTAAATTTAGTGGGCGCAAATAAACGGACTTTGGCAACGATAAATGAAGGAATACGAATAAAAGTACGATTGGATAAGAAATTTTATGCACTACATTGTGTTGTGATGCCAAACATGTCGCATGATATGATCGTAGGAGTGGATGAATTGGCAGAAAAACATGTGGTGATAGATTTCAAAAATAACACGATGAAAATCACAGAGGAAAAAGAAGAAGAACAGGACAGTAAGGAAATGAAAAAGGAAAATGAGAAACGGAAAAATGATTTAGACAAAGAACAAACGGTGGAAATGAATTTGGCAATGAAGCAAGGACAGAAAAGAAAGAGGAGATTGGCAAAAGAAAGTGAAAAGTGGGTTTCCTCAAAAGAAGAGATGAGCCCAGAAGAAGAAAAAGAAGAAAGATTAACAAAAGAAGACGAAAAAGGTACAATTGAAACAGTGGTATTTGAAGAAGTCTGCGAAATGGAGGAGGCAGAATACAAAATAAATGTGTGTAAAGAAATTGAGGAAAAAGAAAGAAAGTTGATATGTGGAGAAGAAAAGGAAAAGGAATTGCGTGTAATATTGAGAAAGTATAAAGATTTAATAAATGAAGAAAACAGAGTAGCCAAAAAGTATGAACATTCATTTGAGGTTAAAGACTTAGGAAATTTTCGATCGAAAACTTATCCGATCCCATATAAATACCGACAGGAGGTGAAAGGAGAAATTAACAAAATGTTAGAAGATCAAATCATAGAGAGATGTGACTCGCCGTACATCAACCCAATCGTGATTGTGAAAAAAAGCAGTGGAGAATTGAGGCTCTGTTTGGATGCCCGGAATATAAATCAACACACGGTATCTCAATATGAATCACCTCTCAACATCGAAGCTATTTTTGGGAGAATTACGGGAACACACATGTTTTCTAAAATTGATTTGAAACATAGTTTTTGGTTAATACCGTTAGCAGAAAGATGTAGAAATTACACCGCTTTCTCAATCGATGGTATTGTATACCGATTTAAAGTAGTACCTTTTGGATTACAAAGTGCGTGTGCAGCATTGGTAAGAGCTCTCCATACAATATTAAATAAATATGAAGATTTCATAGTGCACTACATCGACGACTTACTCATTTTTTCACCAGATACATCAAGTCATTTGGAACACATAAAGATTATTTTGGGAGAATTGGACAAGGCTGGATTAAAACTGAATATTGAAAAATGTCAATTTTTTCAAAAAGAAGTAATATATTTGGGATTTAAATTAGACACACAAACAGTTAGTTTAACCGAGGACCGGGTAAAACTCATAGATGAATACCCAAGACCAACGAATTTAAAAACATTGAGAGGTTTTCTCGGGACGATCAACTATTTTAAAAAACTAATTCCTGATTTAAGCCAGAAGGAAATTCCTCTGATCAAATTATTGAAGAAGGGTGTTAAATGGAATTGGAAAGAACAAGAGAAAGCTTTTCAAATTTTAAAAGAGGAATTCTCGAAAGGAACGAAAATATATCATCCCATGTACAATTTGCCTTTCATACTACGAACTGATGCATCCATTCAAAAATTTGCGGGAGTTTTGTCGCAAATACAAAACAATCAAGAAGTGCCGATTTGTTTTATTTCCCGGGTGACAAAAACACACGAAAGAAAATACAGTGTGACTGAACTAGAGTTTGCTAGCGTACTTTTCTGTGTAAATAAGTTAAGATTTTATCTGTTGGGAGCAAAATTCACAATCGAAACTGATCATGCAGCTTTGGTACATATAATGAAAAATCGTCTGGTTAACAATCGTATACATAGAGGCATTTTGTTACTACAGGAGTATGACTTTGAGTTTCGATATATAAAAGGAAAAGACAACATTATAGCCGACGCTCTCACAAGGGATGAAGACTCGGGGAAAAAGGAAGTAATTGCTTTTCATGTAGGACTGAACATTTTGACACAAGAGGAAGGTGTATTTTCGTTAAACGAAATTAGAACAAATCAAGAAGACCTGGAAGAAAGAGAAAAAAGAAGAGCGGAGAGGGAAAACGGTATATTTTTCAAACGAATTGATGGAAAGGAACTATACGTGATAACACAGACATTGGCAGAAAGGATCTTACCGAAATTACACGAGGACAATGGACATATCGGCAGCAGGAAGGTTTGGCTGGTTTTTCGCGAAAACTATATATGCCGAAAAGATTACCGGATTGCAAAAGAAGTTACCCAAAGATGTGAAACATGTCAAAAATATAAAAGCAGAAATTTCCGAAATGAAAATGTGGCTAAAAATATTGTATCCCACCAAAAATTAGACATTGTGGCAATAGATATGTTAAGTGATCTGATAATGACCACGCAGAGGAACAAACATATTTTGGTGATGGTAGATATTTTTTCGAA
The DNA here is from genome assembly GCF_040954645.1 of Diabrotica undecimpunctata. NCBI lineage: Eukaryota > Metazoa > Arthropoda > Insecta > Coleoptera > Chrysomelidae > Diabrotica > Diabrotica undecimpunctata. The sequence goes on along the minus strand of NC_092809.1, from coordinate 80,559,895 downwards.
ATATGTAAAGCTATACAAATGCCGTACGACAAAGGGGGAAGAAATTATGAGAAAGATAGACAATTTTATAGCCACCGTAGGAACACGAAGGAAAATTCTTTTAGACAATGCTACGTATTTCCGGAGTGACCGATTCAAGAGACAGTTGCAAGACAGGGGAATAGGGACAAATTTTGTCAGTATCCGACATCCTAAAAGTAATCCGTCAGAACGTTTTATACAAGAGACTACAAAATTCCTCCGCATTGCTGCCATTGGACAACATCGACGATGGGATAGGAAAGTGGCAGAAATCGAAAACTACTTGAACACCACTCCAAGTACAGTGACAAAAGAGACGCCGGAATATGTCATGAAGGGTATTATGCCAGTACGGCCATGGGAAGAACCGGAGCAGAGAGAGTATCAAATAGTATTGGAAACTGTTCGAAGGAGGCTGCAGCGCAGTAATGAAAAATATCTCCAAAGGCAAATCCAGAATAGAAAACGAAGACCAGTGACTTTCCAGAAGGGAGAAAAGGTGCTTGTAAGGGCGTTACGAGTATCAAATCTCACGGGGGACGTGTGTGCAAAGCTAATGCCTATTTTCGAGGGTCCATACATCATACAAAATGAAAATGGAATAAACAGCTATGTTCTTAGACATGTAGAATCAGAAAAGATACGAGGAGTTTACAATATCCAGGATGTGTACAAATACCATGAATAAAAATAGTATAGATTTTAAGATGGAGTAATAAAAATTTAGGATAGGATAAAATGACTACAAAAGAAAAATTTTGTGTTGAGAGAAAATAATATTTTTTTTTGGTTACACTTAAAATGACACATACACACATAAAAAAAAAGAATATTTGTATCTCAAAACAAGGCGGGGATTTGTTATGGATCAGTTTATCGATCAGAAATAGAATAAAGAATTTTTTTATTATTTTAATATACCGCGGGCATAAAAGTTAAAATACAACCCTGTACTTATTTGTAATAGTTAGAATAAGAGAAGACATTGTTTCCGTGACGGAACCTTGATTGAAAGACTGAGTGAATAGTGAAAGGACAATGGAACCTCGTATAATTATAGATTTAAGAATAAACTTGTAATTGTATTTTGCGGTGGGCATTTTTCGAAAGTAAATAAGAATTAGATTTAGATATGAGATAACAAGAATTTGGAATTTTATTTCTGTTGAAAAAGGCAAAATTGTTAATGGTTTCTGAAAAGTAATTTGAGTGAAAGTAGTTTATTTGTTTTAAATATTATGTTGGAAATTTTCTAAATCGAAAATTAGTGGGAAAGATGAATGCTTATGATTGGTTAAAAAGGAATGATGGGGAATGAGAGAGTGGAGAAGGTTGTCTGGGGAGATTGAAAAGATTATTATGTTACCGGCAGACCAGAAGAGAAGACGTGTTTTCGGGTAGTCAATCTGAGTACCAGTGTTTTCGTGTGTTAGTGAAAAAGGTGGAAGCTGAGAGCAGATCAAAATCGAGAAGATTAATACCTCTTTTGAGTCTGCATAGTCCACGAGACATAATTGAGAAAGAAAGGAGAATTTGTGAATAAAGAGTACCGGTCAAAAGAGGCTTGGGCTTGTGTTTTCGGAGGAGTAGTTTGCTGGTATGCGGTTTGGATCAATGCTGAGAACGGGAAAGATTTGATGGTAGCCGGACATAATCAATCAAGGAAGGAACTGTGGTTTGATAGAGAGGAGACATCATTGGTGTAAAAAAAAATAAAGGTCAGTCAAATAATTTGAATGAAAGAAAACTTTAAGATATTCTAAAGATAAAATCAAAGATAAGCATACGAACTAAGATTCTAAGTTTTAAAGAGTTATTTTTTTGTGAATAAATTATATTTTATATGGTCAATTTTTTTAGTAGATATTATTATAAAACAGATCAATAGACAGTTTGTTAATTAAAATTAAATTTAGAGTATAGGAGTTTGTTGGGAAAGATAATTGCCCACAAAAAGTTATTTATTAACATTCACCGTATTGCTTATTGAAAATAAATGATAATTTGTGTGCATATTTATGTTGTTTTAATGTTAGTTCCGTTTCCTGTTCTATCCCGATTATGAGCAACTAGGAGATACTGAACCCACTAGAAGAGATATTTAAAGTAAACTGATTAAAGTAAAATTAAAAAGGCACCCTGAGAATTTTTAATAGTAATTGAATTGTATGACTCTGCATAAATTAGTGAATTAATTAATTAAATAATTGGATTAATTAAATTATTGTTAATCAATAATAAAACATCATAAAGCAGATCACAACAATATATATATATATATATATATATATATATATATATATATATATATATATATATATATATATATATATATATATATATATATATATATATATATATATATATATACACATACAAACTAATGTTTGTATTTTGAGAACGATTTACGAAATGGAAATTGAAACGTCAATAAACTTACTTTAACCTTTAATTGTGGCTTATTCCCATTTAAATAGTAATTACTTTAAAATGCCACAAGAAAATAGCTTCAGAACAATAATAGAATGAAGACACAAAAATAGTTATTTACTTTAGATTTATCAGATAAGGACGTTTAAACAGTAAAACAACAATATTTGTGAAAATCTAAAGACGTACTAAAAACATCAGATTAAGTATATACCTAGAGTTAAAAATATTTAAAAAAATTCAAGACTATTAATACTTTTATAATTATTATAAGATACTAATTATACGTATTATAAAAATAGCGTATTGGTTTTTCTTTAAGGTAATTTGAAACACACCACTGACAAATACAATGCTTTTACTGAAATAAAATATTAGAAAGCGCCCAATATATACCTTTGTCAATAAAGTAACGGTTTGGAGTAGTTTCTGAAATAAAATAATTATGTTAAAAACTATTAATATTGTTCAGTGCATATGTACAATATGTTAAGCATATGTACAATATTTGTATTTTATAAAAAGAGAAAGTGTTTTTTATATATTGACGTTCTTTCAGCAAAGCAAACATGAAATATATTTTTAATTGGTTTTGAATATGTATACAATTACAATTATTATATGTATAGAATTATGGCAAATCATAGATTTATGATTATATATATATATATATATATATATATATATATATATATATATATATATATATATATATATATATATATATATATTAGCATATCTTGAAGAAGCAAATAAATTTTGCGAAAGCTTGATAAAAGAACAAAGAATTGAAAAAAGAACATAAGAGTTGTTTTACTTATCCTGCCCTAATAATGACGGCAACCTCAAAATAAAACTAAATAAAACTTTAGTTTACATAACGTGTCAGTCAATAATACCTAAATAGTGGTTTGTGTGTGTGCGCGTGTGTGTGTTCCGAAAGATTTCCTCGGTATACAATTGAGCTAAACCATTACAAGAATTAATATTAAACTCCACAGTCTTCCGGGTCGAACCGCGTCGATTAACTGTTTATCAAAAACCCACCCATACCAATCGTTACTTGCAATCCAGATCAATACACCTTTGCGATGATGAAGTAGACCAGCTGAACTCTCTAGTTCAGCAAGCCCTCATCCAAAACGGTTACCGTGAAAATCACATCAATAGGAGCATCCAGACACCATTCTCCAACTCAATCTCAACCTAAAGGCAGACCCTCATCATACAAAAGTTTTTTCCTTAAATGGTATTGGATGATGATACCATCAAAGGTATCACTGAAAAAATCGAAAAAATTCTTAAATCAAGAGGAATAAAGACAATTTTTATCCTCCAACAAAAACTTTCATCTACATCAACATCAACATTTCAAATGAATAACACAGACTTTATGAAACTCCTTGTGTAGATTGCCGCCGATCCTATATAGGCCAAATAGATCGTAAAATCCAAAATAGGATTGACGAATATTTCATTGCTGTACGCAACTCCGATTTAATATCAGCTCTAGGTCAACACCATCTTCATACAGGTCACAAAACGACGGCATACGGTTACCTTCGACATGGTGACCTCTCATAAAGAAAATATCGTCCGCTCCACCCGCGAATCAAAACCCTACTGTCAGAAATCTTCACCTAAACCACGTCACTGTTGACGGTATAAATGCACCGTCCCATGTTCCCAGTAGCAGTAATGCATTGGTTAGTGATCAGTGTAGCAGTACCTGGGGGCTCGGTAGACTGAGACCTCGAAAGAACTAAAGAAGACATCAAAGAGGATGCGCAATGATAATCGACATGGTTCAACCCGGAAGACTGTGGAGTTTAATATTAATTCTTGTAGTAGTATTAATCTTAGCTCTAGATTTAATATATATCTAATATATATAATATATATATATATATATCTATATATATATATATATATATATATATATATATATATATATATATATATATATATAATATATATTATATATTATATACAGTATACTCCCTTTATAACGAACACGGTTATTACGAGGTTTCGCTTATAACGAGGTACATTAGATGTCCCGTGAAATTTCTATTGAACTATAACCCTTTATAGCGGAGTAAATTTGCTTATAACGAGAGAAAATAAGATTGAAAAACGTGTTTTTTACGTTTTGGCCCGGCCGTAGCTATAAATAAATACCCTTTTTAACTGCGGGCCGCCCGCAATAAACTTCTTACAATTTATGATTCTTAGTCGGAAATGTAAAATTTATGATTCACAAGTGTCATTGTGTTGGGTTGACCATTCACACCTAATAATATGGGTCCTAATAGACAAGATGTGGAAAGTGTTTTAAAGGTTGTCAGAAACTTTATCCAAGACAAAACGCAAATGAAGAAGCATAAAACTGTTTCACATCTTTAGAAAATATGATAGATAGAATACTGGACAATTTAAAGCAGTCAAAAATGACAAAATAACTTTATACGCTTTATACATATTTACAGAATACAGATTTTTTGTTTTAACCTATATCCTTGACAGTAAAAGTAAACAACTCTTTTTTGTTTTAATGCATTTCATTGACAATAAAAGTAAACAACTTTGTTTTAAAAACGCCATTCAAACAATATTTATTAGCATCTTATATTGCTCCGAATGGCTTCACTATAGAAAGTTAATGTTTTAGAAAACTACATATTCATATGTATGCACAATATTATTGTTGTTGGATATAACGAGATCCGCTTATAACGAGGTAATTAGTCTGCCATTTCAGTTCTCGTTATAGAGGGAGTCTACTGTATTATATATTATATATTATATATTATATATTATATATTATATATTATATATTATATATTATATATTATATATTATATATTATATATTATATATTATATATTATATATTATATATTATATATTATATATTATATATTATATATTATATATTATATATTATATATTATATATTATATATTTTGTAACCAAAACAAAATTTATTTAATTACCTTATTTTATAGTAAAATTGTGGCTTGTTTTCAACAAAAAATATTAAAAAAGCAATGTTAAACGATAATCGACACAAATTTTGAATGGGTGCGCTACGTTTTGGGAAGACTGCCCAATAAAACGAAGACCTGGATCCAGACCAAAAAGATTAATTATTCCAAGTGATGACTGTTTTTTGATGTTTCAACTATCTCACTCAATGAGATTTGTTGGAAAATATCTAGATGGGATGATCATTTGTGGTTAGATGGTTAGCAATCAGTCCAGATCTCAATTCCCTGGATCGTGTCTGGGATGAGTGTCACAAGTATTCTAAACATACACCAGCTCAAAGAGCTACCCTGGAGCAGTGAGTTACTAACGTAATTAAAGTATTAAAAAAAAGGCAAAACATTGTAAAGTTTATTAGGTACAAACAAGCAAAGAAAAATAGATACATATAGATAAAGCAAAATATATAATGTGAAAAAAACAAAACATTATGTTAATAATTAGGCATGAAAAAGTAAGAAACATATATACTTATAGATAAAACAAAAAAAGTATTATGGGTACAACAGGTAACCTCCTACTACAGTCCAAAAAAATAGCCTTTGAGCATCTATAATTGAAGACCTCGGTGCAAGAACCGGGCAACTCCACTTTTCTAAATTGTTGGTAAATCGAAAAAAACTTAATATTTTTAGAAAATGTTAATAAATTACACTCAATTAAATTAATCCTTCTAGAGGAACATTAGACAGCCCTTATATATTCAATCATTACTTTTATTCATATTGTAGACCCAACAATTTTGTTTTAAAAAAATGGACTTGCCTGTTTTTTGTTCCAAAAATCCCACGTGGTAAAAATAAAAATGAAACAATGTACTGTTTTGGATTTTTTATTGCAAATGATACATTGAAATGAAAATATAATAATCAAATAATTATTTTAAACATAAGAAGTGTCACTAACACTACCTTCATCACGATCTTCGTTTACATCTACAAAATTTGAGTCTCCGGCATTATCAGTAATATTGTCATAACATAACATGCGGTTGTAATAACCTTGGTCATTTAATGGCACATATTTTCGTACTAAGTCTCTTAAATCTTTAATTTTTTTAGGGTTTATGTCCAAGTGCTTTGAGTATGCTCTAATATTAGGCATGGCGAATGCAATAGTATCTGCTTCATAACAAATTTTGTGGAAATAACAAATCCCAAACTTATAGAACATTCGATGAACTGATTATTTTTTGTATACCTCATTAATCTATAGCAAACTTTTTTTTTTGGCCCTTTGGGGGCTAATTTAAAAAGTTGTTTAAAATGGTCAGAAAAGTTTAGGATCATATCTTGGTCTACAGGAACTACCCTAAATTTTTTCGAAGTTTGTTCAACTAACTTTATCCATTCTGACGGTAGATATATTCTTTCCTTCTTCCTTTTATTTTTTTCTATAAGTCCAAATGACCTATCACATGGTAGAAAACTGTGTCCTGGTTCGGGATACTGGTGATGTATTTGAATAATTTTTTTATTTACATTTACCAAAGTATACAGATATTTCACTAACGTTTGATTTTTGTTCTGTGCAAATGCATTGTCCAAAAAAATGTATAGCTTACTTACTGAACCAGGCAAATATGTGTTTATATAATGATCAAGAAAAGATATGACTTCGTTACTTCCTTTCTTCGCGGTCTGCTCATCATACATGTAAAAAGTTGATGTGCCAAATTTTCCCGAATGAATACAAAAATTATATTCCCAAAGTTGCCTTTTGTAAAACACATCTCCTGCTGGAACATGGGGTAAAGGCAAATTCTGCTGGAAGTCGAAACATAATACTTCGATGGACTCGTCTTCTTTACTGAGAATGGTAACTTCTTTTAATCTTCTGTAAAACACCTCAGATTTACGAATATGAAGATCTTTTTCAGTCAGACGTGCTTTTTTCTCTTCAGGATCTATCTCGGCAAGTATAAGATTTTGTAATCTGTCGCAAGTTTGACATGTGTCAGACCTCGGAGTTCCGAAACTAATATTATGATTTAATACAAAACTGCGATTGTAAAAGTCGTAGGTAACTTTTGGACGGGCTTCTTCCCCCCTTTTTAATGCCAGAAAAACTTCATTTTCATACTTCTCCAAATACAGCTTATGCATCTTCGAAATATTTAACTCTGCAGGCAGAAAAAACTTGAAATCATTTTTTTCCCGGCTATAATGGGAACTCCGCTTTGGGAAGCTGTTTATATGATTTTTTATGTTCAGAAATATTTGTTCACTGTTCTTTTAGGTACAACCTTTTTAACTGAATTCAGATACTCCTCTCCGCAGGCTTTTAACGATTTCCTTACATTTCTTTGCCAAGCACTTTCGTTTCTTACTCGTTTTCTACCTCTCTTCTCAGTTAATGTTGTCCGATCCAAAAGTCTGGGAACTCGCTTTTTTTTGTTTTAATTTCCCTTGTATTCGATACACGACTTGTACTAGGTTGATCCAAATCACTCGGAGCATATTTACTACCCGAATCTTGAAAAGGATGGGTCTCGATTTCTGACTCCGACGTCATTATAAAATCTATTATACTAAACACAAAATTTCAACCTGTTCTTTTTAACAAAATCTCACAACTAAAAACAAAATACCTAAACAGCAGACCAGTACCACCGGACCAGTGAAGGTAATCCCTACTCCGACATCTCCCACTACACGCGACCATTTCGGTGCTAAAATCGGATATCTTTTGGACTTGCCTGATTCTTGCGCCGTAATGGATGATCGGATAAATCCTTTGCTACGCTAACTTAATGAAGATTCGTTGGATTTACCTGATTCTCGTACCAAAATATGCGCAACTTCAAATTTTCTATGCTGAATGCAATAACTCAATTTCGGTTAAAAATGGTTCTTGCACCGAGGTCTTCAATTTGTCTTCCTCATTTTTGATGATGGATAAATGCTACACAATTTCCTTTTGGGAAGATTATCATCTGGAACATTAGGGCCTATATTCTCGATAGACAAATCGGAATTATAAAAATTAATGGGAAATCCCAATAAATCGGAATTAATTCCCAAAAATATTTCTAAATTTTTCCGTAAGTCTCGAGGAAGATTTATTTCCAGTCTTTGTCTTAGATGGGGCTAAAGTAGTTAAAAGGCCACATTTTTTACACAGGGATAGGCAAAATGCCCTACTCCCAGAATTCAATTTTTTTCATTTTTTTAAGTTGTATATGATTAAAACATAAGACTTAGAACAGTTTTAGACCGTCACCCCCACCCTCCAATCCCTACCCCCAAAAACGTCAGTTTTGATTTTTTTTTCGGTAGCATGCTACCAATTTAAAAATTTCAAAAAACTCACACGCATACTTAAGGCTTTTACAAAACTTGTCTATATCTTACCAGTACTATTGGAAGATACCAATTTTTAATCCATGTTAAACTTTTTAAAAAAGCGTAAACATGAAATTTAAATGTAAAATGTAATGTAATTTGCCGAAACGTGTTCGGATAAATTTCCGCGGTCAGATGAATGAAAATTACTTAGTTCTCGGGAAGAACCGCGTTGAGAATTTATTACTCGACGTTTCGGCACCCATTTTGGAGCCATTATCAAGAGTGATACGGTTCAGTTCGAGTTCGGGGTCTCAATCTGCCTACCCCCCTCACTCGAGACGTACCAGTATCGTGTTCTATATTGCAAGAACTGTCTCTCGGCACTGAGGTCTCAATCTGCCTACTCCTCAGTGTCGAGTGACAACCGGTCTTACCCTGTGTGGCTGCTTTTATACTCGCTGTATGCGCGGAAACGGTATGCGCTGACGTGGTCTGAACTGACGAGGCCTGAGCGGTGTGGGCGGGAGGTCGCTGAAGCAGGGGTCGCCATGTTGCCGGCAATCGTTTCGCGTCATCGCGCGTGTTCAAGCTGTTAGGCCGTTTTTTGATTTCGATAGCTTCACGAATGATTCTCGATTTTAAGGAGCGGATGGGGGCGATGGTTTTTGCTTTTTCGAAATGTATTTTGTGGCCTGTTTGAATATAATGTTGGGCTAGGGCTGAAGTAGTATTGCATGTGTGCACCAACATTACCATCGATGAAACCATTTCCATCTTGGACTCTAAACATCAAATCCCCCAAGACACACTTCTTTTTAGACCATCTTTTATAAAACACTGCATGTCTAATACATACTTTTTATTCCAAAATCATTTCTATCGTCAAATCAAAGGTGCCCCAATGGGATCTCCCCTCTCTCCCGTAATAGCTGATATTTTCATGGAACATTTCGAAACAGCAGCCCTGTCCTCATCAAATCTCAAACCCACCTGCTGGTTACGGTATGTTGATGACACTTTTGTCATTTGGCCTCATGGTAAAGACACGTTAGATCTCTTCCTCTCCCACCTGAATGGAATACATCCTAGTATTCAATGCGTCTTTGCCATTCCTTGATGTTCTTATTCAGAAAAACTTACCTCACAGTTTTTCCTGTTCCGTGTACCGGAAACCCACTCATACAAACCGATATCTTAATGCCCAGTCACATCAATACCCCGCCCAACTCAATTCAGTTGTCAACACTCTCATTTCTCGTTCCATAAGACTTAGCGACAACAATCATAGGTCATCCGAAATTAATTCAATAAGGCAAACACTCTTACAAAACGGCTACCACAAAACCCAAATCAATAAGAGCATTCAAAAACATCTAAACCCCATTCCATCCAAAAAAGAAACCTTGCCGCCGGATCAACCCAAAATCTTTCTACCTTTTATTAAAGGTGTCACTGACAAGATCAGTAGAACTCTTCTGCCTCTAAATATCAAAACCATCTTCACTACTCACTCCAAGTTGTCCAATCTCGTCAGATCCATAAAAGACCAAATCCCTAATGAAGACCATGGTGTCTACGAGATACCCTGTTCCAGTTGCCCACGTACATACATCGGACAGACAAACCGTCGAATCCATAACCGTATTTACGAACATTCTATATCTGTCAAACATTCCGATACTACTTCAGCCCTAGCCCAACATCATATTCAAACAGGCCACAAAATAGATTTCTAAAAAGCAAAAACCATCGCCCCCATCCGCTCCTTAAAATCGAGAATCATTCGTGAAGCTATCGAAATTGAAAAACGGAATAACAGCTTGAACACGCGCGATGACGCGAAACGATTGCCGGCAACATAGCGACCCCTGCTTCAGCGACCTCCCGCCCACACCGCTCAGGCCACGTCAGCGCATACCGTTTCCGCGCATACAGCGAGTATAAAAGCAGACACACAGGGTAAGACCCGTTGTCACTCGACACTGAGGAGTAGGCAGATTGAGACCTCAGTGCCGAGAGACAGTTCTTGCCATATAGAACACGATACTGGTACGTCTCGAGTGAGGGGAGTAGGCAGATTGAGACCCCGAACTCGAACTGAACCGTATCACTCTTGATAATGGCTCCAAAATGGGTGCCGAAACGTCGAGTAATAAATTCTCAACGCGGTTCTTCCCGAGAACTAAGTAATTTTCATATATATATATATATATATATATATATATATATATATATATATATATATATATATATATATATATATATATATATATATATATATATATATATAAAACCTAGAGCTAAGATTAATACTATTATAAAAATTAATACTAAACTCACCAGTCTTCCGGGTTGAACAGAGTCGATATCCATTGGGCCGAGCTTTCGACATCCTCTCTGATGTCTTCTTCGGGGCTTCCGAGGTCTCAGTCTCCCGAGCCCCCAGATACTACAACACTCACTAGTCACTTCTAGTTCACTTAATAGTTCAATACTACACTTTGTGCAGTCTGTCCCCGATCCTATATAGGCCAAACAAATCGTAGAATTCAAAATAGGATTTATGAACATTCCATTTCTGTTCGCAATTCCGAATCAATTTCAGCTCTCGGTCAACACCATCTTCATACAGGTCACAAAATTGATTTTGAAAACTCCTGAACCATAGCTCCCATCCGCTTCTATAAACCAAGAATTGTCCAAGAAGCCATAGAAATAGAAAAAAGACCAAATTGCCTTACGGTTAGCTTCTAGATACCTCTCATAAAGAAAATATCGCCCCCTCCATCCTCGAATCAAAATCCCACTGTCGGAAATGTTCGCACCAACTCTCGCGCCAATCCCCACCCTAACCCCCACCTAGGCCACGTCACCAACCGACGGTATAAATGAACCAGTAAGTGAACTAGAAGTGACAAGTGAGTGTAGTAATGTCTGGCGGCTCGGGAAACTGAGACCTCGGAAGCCATGAAGAAGACATCAGAGAGGATGTCGAAAACTCGGCCCAATGGATATCGAAGCGGTTCAACCCGGAAGACTGGTGAGTTTAATATTAATTTTTATAATAGTATTAATCTTAGCTTTAGGTTTAATTATACTAACCGCGGAAATCTTTCCGAATATATATATATATATATATATATATATATATATATATACATATATATATATATATATATATATATATATATATATATATATTGTGACGATTGGGGTTTATAGAAAATAATTTATAAGTTATATACTACATAATATTAGATATAAAAAAGTATTTGATTATTTTAAATAAGTTATATACTAGAGAATTTAATAAAAATTATTTATGTGAGGGCATTTTTAAGAAATTAGCATATAATAAGTGTTAAAAGTTGTATTTTAATGTTGTAAATATATTTAAGTGAGCCATGTGCATAGGCAACCAACTATACAGTAAATTGACAGACAGAAATTAATCATAATACGAATGTGAAGTGGGGTTATAATAATAATGTTAGTTTAAAATGTTTAATTTATATATATTTAATGATTTAAATGTTTATTCTGATCTGAAAAGCCTAAATGTCAACAAAATTATCAATAGAACATTAACGAATTCTCCAGAATGCAGAATTTGACCTGTGTTTATGTTGGAACATTCTGGAATAATGATTATGTCGGTGGATGGAACAGATACTTT
>NC_092809.1:80534934-80544934 GCF_040954645.1 Diabrotica undecimpunctata | reverse complement strand
ATAATTCACTTGATTCAGATGATTTTCAGAATGAATACCTTATGTCTAGCATATTAGCAAAAGTAAAAGGTGAAGCTGCTATTAACATTTCAGCATGTGTAGTTAGGACCTGGCAAGATCTTAAAGATGCCTTGCTAAATACATACGCTGATAAAAGAGATATTTATACTCTTAGTATAGAAATGTCAGAATAAAGCAAAATAATGAAACTCCCTTTGAATTCTTCAATAAAGTCCAACATCTTTTGAATTTACAAATATCTTTGATTACTACACGTTCTAATGACCAAGAATTATTAATTTTATCAAACTATTTTAGGAATTTAGCCCTACGAGTATTATTACGTGGTCTAAAAGAACCACTTGGCACCTTCATGCGAACTAAAAACCCTAAACATTTAAATTCTGCACTAAGTATTTTAACTAACGATTTTCAAATTTATTTAAATGAAAATAATTCTTCACAATCTAGGCAAACAAAGCCAAATTTTCAAAATAATCGTAATCCAAGACCAAATCTTTACTTTCAACAAAAATTTCCTCAAACGAACAGATCCTTTACATTCAATGAACCTCGACAAAGAATTCAAGCCCCACCTATAACAAACTCCACACAATTTCAACAAACAAGACAACCATTAGCATCAACCTCTTTTTCAAATAATAACAGAGGAACTAATATTTTTACAAATAACAGAAGTAGTAATGTCTTTAAATCAAATCCAAATCAAAGATTTCAAGCCCCAACTCCAATGAGTACCACTAGTCAAAATACTTTTAGACCAACAAATTTTGGAAATCAAAGACGCTTCAATAATACATTTTCAAGTCAACCACAGAATACCATAGCTGAGGAGCTACATAATATTGGCGATACCGAGGAAGTTGAATTAACTAATGAGAATCATTTTTTAGAGAACAAAGCCTAGGAAAATCCATAATTACTCAAGTTGAACTTTTAAATCTGATAAATAACGAAAGTGAATTGCCGTACATTGTCTTTCCTGAGCATAATCTTAAAGTACTAATAGACACTGGGAGCACAAAATCGTTTGTAACCCCAGAAGTCGCTGAAAAATATTTTAAAAATTCAATTTTTCGTAAACCCTTTCAAATTTCAACAGCACTTGGAGCAAAACAGGAAAATTACTGTACTGAAATTCCCTTATCGAAAATTTTTAATACCAAAAATAAATTAAAGTTATTGCGTTTTTAAATTCCATGACTATTTTCACTGCTTATTAGGCCTCGATAATTTAACAAAATTAAATGCAAAAATTGATTTGGCCAATAACGTTTTAATTACCTCGCACAGTAAGATAAAATTAAATTTTTATAAAGCCGGGAATAGTGGCAACACGAATTGTATAGTAGTGCCGCCACGAACCGAGCAAGTTATCAGTTTAAATGTTGAAAATATAAAAAATGGCGATGTAATTATACCATATACACAAATCGGTAAATTAGAAATTCCGGAATGCCTTACGACGGTAGAAAACAATAAGGCTATTTGCACGATTTTGAATTATTCTGAATCTTATTTTAAATTGGATGTAACTTCCCCAATCACGGTGGAAAAGTTCGCTGAATACGAACAAACTTTAAATCCAAATTTTAATTCTATAAATGCTGAAGAATTCAAATTCGATATTTCTAAAGTTCGAACAGATCATATGAATTTTGAGGAAAGAAATTCAATATTAAAGTTAATAAAAGAATATTCCGATATCTTTCATGTCGAAGGTAATCAATTAACTTTTACTAATAAAATTAAACATACAATAAAAAAATCAAACGATATACCAGTATATTCAAAATCCTATAGATATCCAGAAATTTATAGGAAGGAAGTGCAAAATCAAATCCAGAACCTGCTGGATCAAGATATTATTAGACCTTCGGATTCCCCTTGGTCCTCTCCTATATGGGTGGTCCCAAAAAAATGGACGCCTCCAAGAAACCTAAGTTTAGAGTCGTAATAGATTATCGACGTCTTAATACTATCACACTTGGTGATAGATACCCTTTACCTAACATTAGTGACCTATTGGATAAACTTGGACGGTGTCAATACTTTACGACACTCGACCTCGCTTCAGGGTTTCATCAAATCGAGATGGATGAAAGCGACATTCAAAAAACTGCATTCAATACAGAAAATGGTCACTACGAATTTTTGCGAATGCCTTTCGGACTCCGTAACGCCCCAGCGACATTCCAACGGGTTATGGATAATATCCTAAGAGGTATACAAAATGAAAAATGTTTGGTTTATCTTGACGATATAATTATAGTACAAGTCTACAGGAGCATCTAGTTAATTTAAAAGAAGTGTTTCAAAGATTAAGAGAATCAAATTTCAAAATTCAAATAGATAAATCTGAGTTTTTAAAAAAAGAAGTAGCATATTTAGGTCACATTGTAACGCCAGAAGGTGTTAAGCCGAACCCAGACAAAATAAAAGCGATAAAAAATTTTCCAATACCCAAAAATACTAAACAATTAAAAGGATTTTTAGGACTTTTAGGTTATTATAGAAAATTTATCAAAGATTTTTCTAAACTTACTAAACCACTAACTACTCGCCTGAAGAAAAATGCTGAAATCAATGTAAGTGATTCAGATTACATCCAATGTTTTGAAACTTGTAAACAACTTCCCATAAATGAACCCATATTACAGTATCCTGACTTCTCCCGTCCTTTCAATCTCACTACAGATGCTAGTAATTTTGCGCTAGGAGCCGTACTTAGTCAAGGAAAGATTGGATCCGACTTGCCAATTGCTTATGCAAGCAGAACTTTGAACAACTCAGAAATCAATTACTCAACAATTGAGAAAGAGTTACTGGCAATAGTATGGGCTGTCAAATATTTTCGCCCATATTTATTTGGACGACGCTTTACTATTATTACTGATCATAAACCACTACAGTGGTTATTTTCATTGAAAGATCCCAACTCCAAACTAGTAAGATGACGCTTGAAGCTAGAAGAATATGATTATGTAATCATTTATAAAAAAGGATCTTTAAATACAAATTGTGATACATTATCCAGAATAGAGCTAAACGTCAATGAAACAAAAAATTTGGAAAACACAAAAAATATTTTTGAATATATGGAAACACTTAATGAACAAGCTCAACAAGATCTTAATAATGAACCAGATACAGAATCGCTGATTGTTGAAATAGATGAAGATAATAGACAAGAAGAAAATCCTGATGACGGTGAGACGATACACACCAATGTAGAAAATCCTACCCCCGGAATTCCTATTTCCGAAAACCCTGTAAACACGGGAATTAACCAAATTTTTATCTCTGAAGTTAATTTTAATCCTGCTAGTCCCACTATAATCAAATTATTTGATAAAAGACAAAGAATTCTTGTCCAGTTCTCAAAAAACAATTTTGAGCGTGATGTTATTGATTTTATTAAAGAATATACCATACCCAAAGTAAAATATCACCTTTATTTTGAAGACCCAGTATATGAGAAATTTAGCGTTGTTATCCAAAAATATTTTAAAAATTCTCAAATATCATTTATTAATTGCACTAAGAAACTTATCGATGTTCCTATTAACGAAATTAAAGAAATAATTCAAAACTATCATGAAGGCAAGCAAAATCATAGAGGTTTAGATGAAACGGATAACCGAATTAAATCATTATATTATTGGCCCAATCAACGAGCTTCTATACAAACTTATATTAATGAATGCGAAATATGCCAAATAACAAAATATGATAGGAATCCCATAAAGCCAATATTTAGCATTACTCCTACAGCAATTAAGCCATTTCAGATTTTACATTTAGATTCCATAACTCTTGAAAATACCAAATTTCTAACGATAGTCGATTCCTTCTCTAAATATGCCCAACTTTATAAACTTAATTCTGCTCAAGTTATCGAAGTAGCAAACGCTTTTATTAGATTCTTTACTCACCATAGTATTCCAGAACAAATCATTTCAGACAATGGTACAGAACTAAAAAATTCAGTCATTAAAGACTTATTAGCATTATACAAGGTAAAAATCCACTTTATCTCCTCCCAGCATCCAGAATCAAATGGTATAGCTGAAAGATTTCATTCAACTATTATAGAACATATCAGGTTACTAAACAATCAAAATGAGTATAAATCCGACCCAATAGAACAAAAAGTAAACTATGCATTATTAGCTTACAACAGTCTACTGTTACTATCCACGACGTAACAAAAATGAAACCCCATGAACTAGTTACGGGACATTTAGACACCAACTCCCCATTTAACATTGACCTAGAGCAACAATTAATTAATAATTATATTTCTAATCATAAGGATAAAATGAAATTACTATATTCTAATATTAACAAAAAAAGTTTAAGAAAATAAAGCAAAAGTTATAAATAAAGCAAATGAAACACGCGAGGAATTACCAAAAGAAATTCCTACCGAAGTATTTGTGCGAAACAGACAAATAAAAGGAAAAACTAAAAATAAATATCAAAAAGAAAATATTAAATCCATTAATAAATTTAAGAAAACAGCAAAACTCATTAAGCGGCATAAAAATACTACCGAAAACATTCACCTTTCAAATGTAAAACGACCTAAACGGAAAACTTATATTTTTCCAGGTTCGTCACAATCGGACATACAACAGCCGAAATAAAGGATATCACCCACAACCTAGGCATTCTACCTATAAAATTAGGAACCGCAAAACTCCAAAAATCTAGTCATACATTTGTACATTTTTATTTAAAACTACTAATTTAAAACCACTTGTAACTGAATATGACAACCTGAACAAGCAATTTGAGTATCTTAAAAATAACATTTCTAACAGCGAATTCTTTAGATCAGAGACATACAACTACGTTAATATTATTTAATATATCAAAAACAGCATACAAAGAATCTCTTTATTTTACAAAACACAATTACCATTTGAATTAAAACACGAAAATATTTTAGATTTTGAATCCATTCTGGAAATTACCTGTAAAATAGAGGAAAACCAAATTCAATATTTTCTGACAATTCCTATCGATTTTGAGAACATCTTTGATCTGTACTATTTATTACCTAAACCCACACAAATTGAGTCAGAATTTGCAATAATAATACCTAATACAAGATATTTGCTAAAAAATAAAAATACAATAATACCTCTCAAAGACATTTGCACCCACGGTAAAAATTTCCAATGTCCAAGCCGTCTACAAAATAACCAAATTAATTTAATTTCCAATGTCCAAGCCGTCTACAAAATAACCAAATTAATTTAAAATTTGAAAAAAAATCCCACAAACAGAATCACACCCATCATGGAACAAAGAGAAAATTACCACATTCCCAGCATTTGGACAATCATATTATATCTTGCCATCGTTGTAATAATCATCTACATTATCTATAAGAAAATAACGATAAGAACAAGAAAAGAAACCAAAAGAAAGGAAGCCATGAGAATGTCAAACATACAGGACCCAGACGATTCCAGTTCGAAAATTCACCTCCCACAAGGAGCTTCAATCTAGGGGAAGAGGAGTTATAGAGCGACGCCTATGGGTTTATTCAGGCCATTTTTATTTTAACTAATATTTTATTCAGTTTTTAGAATCTGATTTTATTGTAATTAGTCGTTTTAGCTCTAATAAATTCTTTTTAAAAAAGGACTTTTGGCATTCCCAAATTTGAGTGGCGCAGTCAGTAGCTAGGTCAAACGGGTTTAACGAATATAAATTCGGTTCGTTTCAACGATTTATTGACCTTAATTCGGATATATATATATATATATATATATATATATATATATATATATATATATATATATATATATATATATATATATATATATATATATATATATATATATATATATATATGTATATATATCCCGCTATCATTTGAAACTCTTTTCACGTTGCAGTAATTTAGCATCACCAAGAAATGCTAATTTTCTAATTATAAGTCGTGTATATTCGTTTAGTGTATCTTTTTAGTCTTGACACTGTTGTCGGTTTTTCAATACTTCCATTTTTTTATATATTTAATTTTTTACACTTAGCTGTCATTTTAACCTCTATAGGTAAAATCGTTGTTTTTGGTATCAATACAATATCGATAGATGTTGCCAAAATATATATATATATATATATATATATATATATATATATATATATATGTATATATTTACCTATATTTATAAACACCGTAGGTACATAATATCGATCGGTTTGAGATGAGTTCAAAGAACGAAATAAAAGACCGGTTAGCTGGCTGGATTCTTGAACCGAATAGGTATATTTTCGTTTAGGTGGATATTAAATTTAGTAGGTACTTTTTTATAGAGAATTGTGGTAAAGTTTATTACATTTTTCTATTAAAATAATAAATAAACATTTAAACGTATAATTTTTTAATTTTAATTATAAATTTTGTAATATTGTTTCCTAAGTTAAAAATTCGTATAGAAGAATAAAAAAAATAATAAAAACTTACACTTTTTACATTAGAATGAATAACTGAAAATAATTTGCAGCAACTAGTTTTTTGTAAAACAGAAAAATTTTGAGGTAAATGGTTAACTACCGGTTTTTTAATAGGTAGATACTTGGGATTTGGTCCTTAAAGACTCTCAATGGCGAAAAATTGAAAATCGCAAAGGGACATCTTCTTTTGACATTTACTGTTATATAGGAAATATGCATTCAGCAAGATGAGCTGAAAAATATGCACTTTCAACTTTTTTTACCACCTTAGACTCTTATGTTCGCATGAATATCAGCTCAGCATTTGTTCACTTAAGTCTATACCACATTTATATTTATTATATTGAGCAATTAACTTAGATTTCTCAGATACCAATCCTATTCTTGACCTAGTTCTAACTAACTGATAACCAAATTCTGAATATATCATGTATAATGCCTCTTTTATTTCTGCACTTGTTCACACATATTCCTTCAGGACTGTAAATACTAACCACTTCACGTTTTTTTAGTTTTTTTAACAAGTGAGGATTATCTATTCGGTTATTTCTTAATATGGGCTATGCGCAATTGTCTAGTCAAGTCAACACTATTATAGAAGTTACCCATACTTTTCCAGTAGTCATTCAGATGGTTCATCTTAATTGTCCCCATATGGAACATAAGCCCGAGAAAAGTCTTAAATTCTGTTTGTGTTGTCTCTTTCCAAAACGCAATCCTCGATTTTTATGAACGCCTTTGTGCAAATATTTCGTCAAAGTCAATCAGAGTCACTTACACCATTCATTTAATCTACATCGTCCTCGCCAGATGCTTGCAACAATGATTATAATTCAGCAGTGATAAATATATGTTTATGTTCACATCTAGCTTTTTTAGATGTCGAAGGCATATTATTTACATCCATTTTTTTTATGAATACTATAACTCACTCTTACGGAGGTAATTAACAATAAAAACGTTCTACTAGAAACTATCAACTTACGACTTCCAATACTATAAGGCCACTTGAGGCACAATACGTTTTTACTCAATAATAGTTCCTGTATAAGTAAAATTGTTTTTTAATGTGCTTCATTGAAGCACACTAGACATATTTCAGTTTTGCCATCACATTATTCAGAGTATGTTTTAACTTTTCTATAGGCCTTTCTACTAGTCATGCTTCTTCTTAAAATGTTGTAACATCTTGTACACTTTCTTCTCTTTGTATTATCTACATCGCTTTGCCTGAGATGGTATTTTTGGGTGTAACTGGTCGTGAGGATTACAACATTTCTTTATTTGCAAATGCCTTCGGGAACTCCAGTCTGAACTCAAGGATAGGTTGTCGCTTTTTTTTACGTTTTCTATTATTTAGCAACTAAGCATTGACTACTGCGGTATTAAATGCGGTAATAAATATTAATTCCACTGCCACTTTCCGGTACCACTTCAGAATTTTGCGTATTGGGCTTTGGTAAGAAGCCACTTGATCACTAAAATCAACACTCTTTTTCACCAAGTTATAATCGAGAATAGTTTGTGGTTTTAGTACTTGTGTATAATTTTTCTTTTCATTTGATTTTAAACCAAGATACAACTATTATGTTTAAATGTTGTAAGGATTAAAACTGGTCTTTTGTCGACCCATTTTATCACTTGTAAAATCAATAATGGGGTTAAGTTTCATCGTGAGTAACTGGTTGCAACTTTTTTAATCGAGATTTTGGTTTTACATATTTTTATAGTAAAACATCTGCACATGAATAATTCGTTTCTTGAACAATGATTTCAATTCATCGACCAATATTCTAAAATAAGGTGTTTTTACGTCGTCCGGAATATTATAAACTGGTTCTCTTGCACAAAGCATTGGAAATATGGTTTACAATCTATATTTAGAAAAATTTTTTACTACAACTCTTGTTCGACCTAAACTAAATTAATACACGAAACAAATTAATCTATTTTTTTATAGAAATGCAGATTCCTGTCAAATTTTTATTAGTCAATGGTCAGTGAGTGGTGTCACTGGTGTCTCGTATATCCGGACCTCTTATCGCATTACAAACATAATTCTCAATTAGCAGTGCGGTACAACATACATTTAGGTCGTCTAATCTTAAAGCCGTAATAAGACCGTATGTTATAAATAAATATATCCCTATAAGAATTATCTTGAAAGATGAAAAAAATACAATAAAAAAGTGCAATATTAAGTGTTACCAAAACAGGTGAACAGGGCACTATAAACAGGAAGTAGAATTAGCTATGAAACAGCTTGAATGGGAAAAAGAAGTAAGCTTAGACCAAATACCAGCAGGAATTATTCAACTGAGAAAAAAAATTAAATGGGTAACAATATTCACTCCATTTACAGAAAAGGCGGTGACCCGCAAAAATTTTAAGAACTTCTTTAATAGCCTCCAGTCAACAATTTTCTAATCATGTTTAAAAAACGTACGGAATGCACTGTATATACAAACCCAAGTCGTCAACACACTTATTGTTGCAGTTATGAATTACGATCAACTTAAAGGTTATGCACGACTCCCCTTGAATAGGTACACAGGCATGCACCCGTGCGGGAAAATAAAGATTTGTCATACCGTTACATTATGTCACATTTTAGCGTTGAATATTTTATGGTCCCCTTTGGGTTATAAAACGAATCATCGACTTTTTCTCGCACAGATCCCGCCTATGTAACTTTACAAAGCGAGTCGTTTGCTGGGTATTAAAAAACCGTCTATGGCCATCATATAATTTTACGCTAATACTTCACGTTCTACGACGCATTCCACGTTTGACACACTGTCTTGTTGAGTTTTCTGTCATTCCATTTGTTAAATCCTATCTCATTCTCGTCACAGCGTCAAGGAGCAGTAAATGTGTGCAGTGAACGGGAGGCATATGTCTAACAGTGAACGTTGGAGCTTTTTCGAGTTTATTATATCTTCTTCTTTGAGTACCTCTCATATCGGAGATTGGATATCATTAGGGCGATTCTAATTTTATTTACTGCTGTTTTGAATAATTCGTTAGTGGTACAGCCAAACCACTCTCTTAAATTTCTCATCCAGGACATTCTTCTACGGCCTGAATTTCTGCGTCCTTGGATTTTTCCTTGCATTATATTTTGTAGGAGTGTGTACTTTTGTCCTTTCATCAGGTGGCCAAAGTATTCAAGTTTTCTCTTTTTTATATTCAGTATAACTTCTGAATCGTTATTTGTTCTACCTATTACCTCTTCATTTGTAATTATATCCACCCAACTTATTTTTAGTATACGGCGGTAGCACCACATCTCAAAGCTTTCAAGATTTTTAACATTCTTCTGTTTAAGAGTCCATGCCTCACCACCGTAAAGCAAAGTACTGAATACATACTAAGTAGTTAACTAAAAGTGGACGTATGCAAAGAGATGTAGCTTATTTTCAGTAGTCGTCTGTACACCCACCTCTCAAAGGATAGCCTCAGTTAGAGTCCACGCTTCCACTCCATACAGCAGGACAGAAAATAT